>NC_056555.1:23900304-24200304 GCF_910596095.1 Thunnus maccoyii | reverse complement strand
GGAAATTAACAGAATTAAACATGAGACTGAAAAGTGTCTCAAGTTGAAGAGAAACCCTCCAGAAACACAGCAGAGGTCAAACGCCACCAGCGAGGAAAAAAAACCACGGGGGGGGGATAAACGTTCACTGTCCTCCTCCTCAGAGCTGATAACAGGCGGCGGGGAGCCGCAGAAAAAAAAAGGAGGGTAAAATAAACCCTGCATCCTGTCTGTCAGGGGTTTAAAAAGTGTTTGTGACTGCAGGCGAGCAGCTTCATTTGAATCACAGCGAGCTGAACGCCATCAGAAAGTCTGAGATCAGGCCCGCAGCCCTCGCCTCACGTCTGTGTGCGTCTGTATTTTTATGCGAGCATTGAGCCTGTTATATTTGGCATGTTGCTACGGAAACTAGCCTTCATTTAAGAACTATTGTTACCTCTTCCCCCTGTGGAGGGCAGAACAAATTGTGCCGAGGCTTTTTCTTTTCATTTCTGAAGTATCCCTTTGACATGGAGCTCAGGTACAGCGGAGGCTAATGCCACACAAGAAAAAAAGCTCTGTGGAAAGCCAGTCATTATTTTTCATTAAGCAAAGCCGCACAGTAATCACTCTGCCTTCCCAGGCACAGATTCAGCTGACCGTTGAGTAATGTGCAGCGAACACACACACACACACACACACACACACACACACACACACAGAGAAACAGAAACACTCGTAGCCAGAAGCGGCGCGGAGACAATATGGATATACAGTCCTCAGAAATAACTCGGCCCCTGCAGGCTGCAGCGCCACTTCAGCTCGCTCCAAATAATTGGGTTAATTTAGCCGTTTAGTGCGATGACGCCTCAGGACGGCGCCCAAAAAAAAAAAAAAAAAAAAGTCCACAACAGTTGTGACAAAAATAAAAGCAGCAGCAGCAGCAGCAGCAGCTCACAGCCTCCACACTCCGCTCCTGCCTTTATCTTTCTCTGGGGCTCTTCTGTCCAAACCCCCATTTATTTTTAATTGCTTTCCAGCGTTTGTCCGCATCTTTGTTTACGTCTCTGTGGCCTCCGATAAGCGAGGCAATAATGGGAAATTAATTTGAACACATCCACAGAGGTAGCTAAAATGTCAAAACTCATGGCCGCAGAGTGCAGCCATTCTTCTTCTTCTTCTTCTTCTTCTTCTTCTGCTGCTGCTGCTGCTTTCATTAGTTTCCTGTGCCCATGTTTAGATTTCCATACGTGTGCTAACAAAGCAGCTGGCGTCCCCGGCAGGCGACATGTAAACACAATGTGTGTCAGAGGGCAAAGAAGACGCTTCACAGCCGTCTGGACGGAGGGTTTAAACCCCGCAGAGGCTGCACAACACGTCACCCGCGAGCACCAATAAAGTCATTATCAGCCATGTTTCAAACGACCTTTTGAACTTGACAAAAACAAACATGGCCGCCTGCTTCTCTTGTCAGGTTCAACAGTAACATGAGTGATAAAGGATGTTCAGGAATGACATCATCATGTATATTTACTGGTAATTCAAGATCTGCAGTGATTTTTAGAGTTGCAGATACTGGAGCATCTTTTATTTGTTGTTGTTGTTGTTGTTTACTATTTAACCAGCAGCCAGATGTGTTTATGTCTTCTAGTAGTAATGAGTGACAGCTGACAGTTATTTTAATACTCAGTTGGCTAAAAATGACTCGGATACAAATATATGTTGTGTTGCTCTTCAGTCATGGTTCACTGAAAGTGTTGTTGTTGTTGTTGTTGTTGTTGTCGCCTTAAACGGCATCAACACACTGTTTCTATTCAACTATTGAAAAATAAACTTGTTCTGGTTAAATGAGCTCAAGTTGTGGAATAAAAACAGTCTTTTGAATTCACACATTTAATTGTAGTTTAATTTCTGCTCCTGTAGAGACAACAAACAAACAAACAACCAGCTGTTTATTTTGTTACCTGCAGTAAGTTTGTGGAGAATTATATAAAAGTTTTGATGCAAATAATTAAAGTCAAAACTTTTGTCAGCGGGCCAAATATATTTTCTGGAGGGACGGATTTGGCCCACGAGCCGCTGTTTGCCCACCGCTGGTCTATGGTTTGACATCAGGGGCTCAGTGATACAATCACATATAATAATAATAATAAAACAAATGTTCTAATCAGGGGTTAAAGTAACAATTATTTTTAAATGATCAATTAAACAGAATGTTGTTTTCTTGATTAAATGATTAATAAGTTATAAGTTGACACATCCACACCGTTAAAAACCTCCGCATTCATTCTGCAGCTGCTAATATTTCACGTTAAAGGTGCTGCTATAAGAGTAGCGTAGCTCCTTCAGGGCAGCGTGTGATTGGACGAGAAGAAAAGGTTAACAGGAAGTCGTCATCCTGGCAGTTAATAAACGCTGCAGCTTCTCAAGACCAAGAAAAGACTCGTCTGTCGCTGCTAGGAGGGGGGTTAGCCCTGAGGTTAGCAACGACGACGGGTTAGCCTGACCTGACCACGCTCACTTAAGGTGGACTGATCTTTTTAAGGTGGACCAGCTGTTCTAGTTTTAGTGTCTCCTAAACAGAAACGTGTGGCTGCTCATCTTTTAATATACCCCCCATCAACAAAATAAATCTCTTAATTGGCTCTGATACGGATCATTTTTGTTGTTTTTTAATTTGAAACATTAAATTAAAACAACCAACAAGTCGGTTTATGAAGATGAAAATGTCATCACTCGTATGCTGTTACTCTGCCGGTTACCTGATTGCAGGTTTGACCTTTCGACAGCCGTTTCTGCACCTGTTTAATGTCACCGAGCGCCTTTTTAATTAATGCTAAAATTAGAGAAGGCTGCTGCTGCAGTACCTGCTTCATGTAACCCAGGACTGTATCTTTCAACCCGCCGCTGAGTCGGGAGGTTTTTCGAGCTCCCGACAAGAAAATTCTCTGAAAGACAAATCAAAAAAGACCGGAGACCGATTGGGGAGAAAATTGCTTCTCCGGTAGAAACGAGTGTTCGCAAACATGCAGTGAAAATTGGAAGCCTGTGGAACATTATGTGCTGGAACATTACACGGAAATGATCAAAGCCTGAAGGAATTACTCTTATTAGAAAACTGAACGTGGAGCACACAGAGGCCTGATTTTTAGAGAGAGAGAGAGAGAGAGAGAGAGAGAGAGACTCTGGAGGGAAAAATACTCACCATAAAACACTTGAACAGGTTTTAAAAACAGCTGCAGATGATTCCAGGAAGTGTTGAGGTTGTTTTCTGGTGGAGTATTTTTCAGGAGTGAATCATCACACATAGTGAAGAGGTAACAGTTTCTGATGTAACGCAAGGAAAATACTGTAAGACTGAGAAATACATGTATACATTCCTGTTAATATAAAAGAGTAAAGTATGTTGACTGGTGATGTACAGTATAAATGTCTACAGCTACACAAGGCTGTAATACTCATTACAGTTTCTATTCTCAGAGTTTGAACACTGGTGGGACAGGAAACATAGTTTAAAGGTTTTTGCTGCTTTTACACGTTATGGCAGGAAAGTAAAAGCTCCTGTTATTTAAATATCACCATTTAACTCTTTCATGCATGAATTATGATAACCTCAGTCAGGAAGTGTTTTTATTCCTCTTTAGGCATGAAAAGATAGTTTATCACATGTCCACTCAGGACAGCATGCGTTTGACTTTCAACTGAAGGAATATGTATTCAACAAACCAATGAATACAATTATACATCATTTGAAAACTATAAAATAATATATATTTTCAAAGCTGTTAAACTAATGTTTTAACATATTTTAATATATTCTAATACTGTTCAATGGAAAACATCCTCAGCCCCCTTAAAACTGCAAGTTACACTCTAATAACATAAATCAGTTGATTTACAGTTACAGTTACTGCAGATGAAATAATAGTATAAATATATTCAGTGATGCATGATGTCAAACTTAGTGGACAGATGATTAATCGTCATTTTCTTCCAACATAAAATCAATACTTGGAAATTTTAACAGTTGTATCACTCCTTAGTTGTTACTTGATGTTACAACATTTTATTACTATAGAAGGATCGGCGAGATGTTCCCGAGCTGCTGAGCGTTTACGGCCGGCTGGCGGCCATCTTGGTTTTGAGAAATTTGTGTTGCACTTACAAAGGCCGGCCAATGAATGGCAGCGTCTGGGACGACGCACTAGAGTCCACTGTGTTGGCTGATGTGCAACTATACCATTAAAACCTCATGCATGTGTAAGAAAACGGCTTTTAAACAGCTGTCCGCTGTAGTGACCGCTACGCATGAAAGGGTTAAAAAATGATTTGTTTTCAGGAAGAAAATAAAACATAAAGAATAACAGCGTTACATCTTCGTCTATGGATGTATAAATAGCTGTATGTTTGTGGGTCTGACAGAGTTGAGCTTTGGCTGAGTGGTTCAGTGCAGATTGAGGTTCGAGACCCGGTGTCAGAACCCGACTGTACAAAATGATTTATTGAAGAACTTTTATTTTAACACTTTTTATAATCCTAAAATTAAAAGTATAATAAAAACAAAATCAAGATCGTTACGTCTATTTCCACTTTTATTCGTATACAAATACAAATAGTATCTCTGCCTCAACAAATACAAACACTGAGCACATCCCTGGTCACCTGACACCGTGATACTTCCACCGCCAAGACGCCCTCAGCGAGACACTGAGCTATTATCTGATTCATTTATTCATCAGTTTATACAGTTACACTAATTCACACATCAAACATTCAATCTACATGACAGATAATAACATATTTACAACCTTCAGACAACCAAAACAAATCAAACTCTTATATTCAGCAGGTTGTCGCTGCCATAAACAATTATCATAAAGGTTTGTTGTATGTTTTTTTTTCTTTCTTTGCACAACGACAGCCCAGTTTTCCTCTGGAATAATAAGACATTTACTCTATAATCTATAAATGAGTTATTCTGTGATTCTTTCTGGTAAAAAGGTCCGAAAAATAGTTGATTTGTTGTCGGTTTTCTGCCTGCAGCTGATAATAAACATCAACGTACATGGAAGCGCAGTAGCAGGTTTAAAAGTTGTTTTTTTCTTTTTAGGAATCAAAAAGCATATTTCTGAACAAATAACTGGTTCTTATGTACGTGGATCTTCTGGCGTCAGTGCAGAAACACTTTTGAATAACCTGCTGTGTTCATGATACAGAACAACAGAGTCATTAAACATCCAGAACAGCAGAAGTTCATAGTAATCGATTAATCGTTTACAGTCGTTCTTTCAGCTGATTCCAGCTGCTTAAATGTGAATATTTGCTGATTACTTTAGTCTCTATGACATTTGAAGACGTTTCTGACATTTTATAGACCAAATGACTAATTGATTAATTGGGAAAATAATGGACAGATTGATATATAATGAAGATGATGATTAGTTGCAGCCCTAAAGTGAGTGTGACAGGTGTTTCTTCCTTTTAACAGCGCGTCGGTCAGCAGGGTTTCCCTCCTCCTGGCTGATGTTCGCTTCAGTCTGTCGAGTCTGTAATGGATTCTGTGTCCGAACATGAATGACTTCTCTCTCACATGCAGCAGCAGCAGCAGCAGCAGCAGCAGCAGACAAAAGACAATTTCATTTACCTGCATCTAATGAAAAGGCAATTTGTTGTGTGATAGCATGGAGATGGAGCGGGACGCTGACTGACACGCAGACACACCGGAGGATGCAGAGCAGAAATGGATGACGCTGTGTCTGTTGTCTGTTGCAGCTCCCAGAGGCGAAGCGAGCGGCCTCGACACGTCTGCGGCGCCGTAAACTCAATCATTTTCTCCACAGTGACCCGTTAGAGGTCTGTGTTGAAACCTGGACGAATCAGAAAGCTGTACTGTAGATAATGAAAACAAAGAAAGGTATTTTTAAAACCAGCATATTCACGAACTGCATGGCCTCTTTATTGCGTTAAATTTACTCAAAGACAGATGTTTGGGCTTCAGGTTGGATTCAGCGTTTTTCAGATGAGCTGCTATGTTTTTATTGTTTGAAAAGTGGCTTGTTTGTTGTTTGTCCAGTCAGGTGCGAGGTGAGAGTAGTCAAACCTGCTGGAAATAAAAACAAGGATACGTTTTCCTAAGTCATGTCTGGATACAGATTCTCTGTTTTTAAGATAGTTTTATGAGGAGTTTGTTGCTGATTTGAAGTGGCTGTTAAAGTTTAGCTATAAGTCCATGATTGCTTCCAGATCTGACACGTTTTTATGTCAGACAGTCAATAAGTGTTACCTCTCAGCTTTTCAATTTTTCAAAAAAAATTACTCTTTCAGGTTTGTCTGAAGGAAGTGGAGCACACTCGATCACTGATTTGATTGATTACTCGCAAAGAAAACATATGCAAGCTAAGGGAGTTGTGGACGGTTGTGTTGTATAGTTGGTTTTGTTGTTCTGAATAATTTGGCCTAATGGAAGCATTTTAATACAAAAAAGAGGCCAAGAACTGAGCCTTGGGGAACTCCCAACAGCTATAAACGCCTTATTAATGGAGGATAGATTATCAAACATTTGGGCCAGGCCAAAAAATCTGTTTAAATCCCCTTTCAAGACACTTGCATTGTCTTTGTAGCTAGCTAGCTCTTAAGTTGATCTGGAAGATCAGTTACTTTGAGAAAACACATGACCTGGAATACTGACAGTAACATTTATAACTGCAAATATGTTCAAAGTCTTTCTGGAAGAGATTAAACTCCTGGCAAAACTTTTTTTTTTTTTTGTCATTAATAACTGAACTCAACTCTGTATCCATGGCATGGAGTTCCACAAGGCTCAATCCTTGGGCCTCTTTTATTCTCATTATTATAAGATTTACATGTTTCCACTAAAATATTTGGCCAAATTATGCAACAGGATTTTCTAAACCTAAAACCTAAAGGTTGTTCTTATGAACATATTATAACTGAGGTATACAATAACTTATTAACCATTAATAAAGCCATTAGTTAAAAACGTTTATACAGTATATGATGTGTGGAGTTCCTCAAGGCTCAATGTTTGAGCTTCTTTTATCATTTTTATCATGTTTCCATTATGTTAATATTACCACCTGGAAACCCCAAAGTTGTAATTGTTTGTAACTAACCTAAAGCATTAATAAGTTATGTATTAATGATTTATAAACCCCTCTGTAAAGGACGTCTTATTCAAACTGTCACTAGAACTTGAAACAGCTGTGAGTGGAGAATCCTGCTCGGTCAAAAAGCAGTACTGCTGTTAAGATAAATGTTTTTTCTCTAAAAAAATGACAGAACAGCTGGTAAATTAAGCTTCCAAGAGCTTCTTTTAATTAACATGTAGAAACAGTATCCATGGGCGTCCTAAATGATGCTCCAACAGTCATTTTCACTGTAACTAAGTGGCTGTTTCTCCTGCTGGAGCTGTGAATATGTGAGAGCCACACCTCTAATTGAACACTGGCATGTCGGAGCATGTTTCAGCCCCACGCTGCCATCAGCTGCTGACACACCAGGGACCAGGCCTCCCCTTCCTCCTCCTCCTCCTCCTCCTGCTCCACCATGCAACCTCCTCACACCTCCTCCTGTCCCCTGTGAATGATGTGAAGTCTGCTGTGGATATTCAAGGTCTCCAGAAGATGATATTCGTCATCCTCAGCGACCTTTCCTGTAGTGCCACCATTAAGCCAAAAAACCTCCACTTGATCAACGTTTTGGTCGAGATATTTCAAAAACTATAGAAATGATAACTTCATATCTTTCTGTGTATGTTCATGTAGCCCAGAGGATGGTTCCTAAAAAATGTTGGTGATACATGACCTTTGCTATAGCTCCAACCACATGACAAGAGATCAAAGTATTTACTGGATTTCTACGTAATCTGCTGCAGACGTTGATGCTCCTCAGAGGATGAACCTTAGTGAGTTTTTATGACCTTTTTCCTTTTCTTCTAGTGCCTCTATCAGGCCAAATTTACTAGCATTACAGCATTAATGATTAACCATAGACTGTAAAGAATAATGGACGTCATCCATTGGTTTGTGGACTCCTGTTTTGGAGCCTTGACCGTCGCCATCTTGGATTTTTGGAGCTAGAAGTGATCACATTTGGATGAGAGAGGAGTGACCCTAATGTTAGCTGCTAGCTTGGTTAATTAGCCTTAATTATACAAAAGTTATATAAAAATTCACCCTGTACAGTTGTCATGAAAACTGTTTCTTGTACCAGGCTGTTAACATGTTTATTTCTGCTGTAAAGTTGGGCATCTTAACGTGGGGGTTTATGGGGATTGACTCACCTTCGCAGCCTCAAGTGGCCGTTCAAGGAACTGCAGTTTTTGGCACTTCCGCGTTGGCTTCATTTTTCAGCCGTGGAGGTTGCTGCTTGTGATTAAATTGATAGTTACTGCGCTAAAACTATTTATCAAGTTGTGGGAAAGTGAAATAATATATAAAACATAATACAAAAAGCCTAAATCTTCACCCAACCCCTCCTACAACAGCACCCAAAACTTGGTGTAATGTATTTGAAGTATTTTTATTATATGTGTACAGCGTCTTGAGCTACAACTACTGTATAAAAACTAAATAAACTTACCTTGATGGTAACCAAGGCGACGTACAAATTTAAAGCCACGTAGCGTTTCATACATGGTCCGGCCATGTATGATGTTTTGACCTAGTCTTGTTTCAAGGTGATCTCAGTTGTCGTGTTGCCATATTGGACTTTTATTAGTTCTATTTTCAGTCTTGTTGGATTTAAATCTAATTTTTCGACAACCTTCGACCATGACCTTCAGACATAATCATCTTGAGAAGTTAGCAGCTACTTTTGCCAGTTTCTCCTTGTTGATTAAACTACCAAAGACAAATTTTTACAGGCATTTATTTGGCGGGTGTTAAATTTTGGGAGCAGAAGAAGTGTTGGGAGGAATGGCGACGGCGGAGGCAGCTGGGCAGGTGGCCGCCGGCTCCCACGAGGCTCCACGGTTGCAGCTTTTTGAGAGATGAAGCCCGTCAGAGTTAGCCAAACAGCGCTAATGCTCTCCCCAGAAAGGCTCCCCGTCCAAATGCTAACAAGAAAGCAGAAGCCGGCTGTGTTTGTGTGCATTTTGAACAGATGCTCTGGCTGTAAATATGGGGGGGGGGGATGCCATTTGTTTTCATTTTGTTGCATTCAGGGGAAGGGGGAGGATTATGTTGTGAGAGAAAACAGTCATTCAGATGCAGCAAACTCAGTCCATCCTTTACTCTGAGTGAGCCGATCTTTATCTTGTGTCCTGCAAACCAAATATTTGTATTTTAGGGATGAAGGACAAATGCCAGCACACACACACAGAGAGAGAGAGAGTACCTGCTCTGGTTTTCTGTTTTGTTTTGGACTTTCATAGAGAGAAATTGCACCTAAAATAGCTGCTCAGTTTTTATGAAGCAGAAGCTGAAGGCTGGTCGGTAAACAGAAGTAGCAAAAACCAATCACTTCTCCTCCTTTTGCAGGGTTTTATAAGCTCTTGAATAGTAATAGTCTAATTTTATTCAAACTGTGCTCACTTATTATTGAAAAATTAGCTGCATTCAATCAGTATTTTCCTCTGAACAGGGAAATGTTTTGTTTGCAACACTGAAAAGATTTGTCTGGGAATTTTTGTATTTGTCGTCTGTAAAACTTCACACAGGATGGCGTTAAGCTGTTTAATTAAGATTAAAATGACCAGTGGAGCTCTAGAGAGGGAACTGGACAGCTAACGGAAGTCCTTCAGAGCTGTTGGAGAATATAGGAGTTTATAACCTCAACTCTAAAACTATTAACAAAACACAAACATCTTTCAGCCATCAGGAATGTGTTTCATGTCTAACAAACAGAAGGAAGTTTGCACTTGTGTCCAGTTTACTTTACGTATAAACCACAGACTGTATGTAGACGTAGCGAGGTGTCATGTGGTTGTCTTTCACGCTCACTGCGAAACACGCCTTAATAGCTAAATTGTGCTAACAGGGCAGGTGTCGTAATCAAGTAAAACTTATTGTGACAACAGTCCGACTCAGTGTGAGTCCCAGAGCCGACTGTCAATCACAGCTGTCAATCAACGCCAACACAGCAGACATCAGAGCTACTATAATATTATTAACGGAGCAATAATTTCCAAAAGGACCACCAGCACACTTATTAGAGGGTCTGAATTTACAGATTGAGACCAGAATGACTCAGTCGGGTGAGGGTCAGTCGGAGCAGCTGATGGAGCCACTTTTTGACATAATTTGACCTGGCGGTGTTGGATATTAGCTAACCTCTTTTACATCTTCATATTTGGTATTTTTAGTTTCTGTGCGTGTGCGTTTGCCTCAGATTGTCCCTTTTTTTTTGAGGAATGAATAAAGTTGAATTGAAATCGGCGCAGGTTTCAGGATGAGCTGTGAATATCTGCTGCACTGTTGCTGCTGCTGCTGCTGCTGCTGTAGTATTTAGAGGTCAGACCGACTGAAAATCCTCTGCAGCAGTAACACTGAACCGTCTGAACTCACACACAGAGAGTAGTAACAGCGAATGAGTCGACAGTAAAACGTCAAACACGGTGTAGACGTTGTAAAATGGTTCGGGGGGGGGGGGGCTTTTGCAGTTGCGGTAATCTCTCTCTGATGCAACGGCGCTCAGCTCCCGAGTGAAACTGATTTGGAAACTATCAGCACTCTGCTTATAAATTTCCCCTGTGTGAAAAGCAATGCATACAGAATGAATCCGCCTCTATTTATCTATCTGACAATCCACACACACACACACACTCTCCTCTCACTCCTATCCTAACCACCTACACTGCTGGAGGGACAAAAAAAAAAGGAGAAGAAGAAGAAGAGATTCCCAACTCGGCTTCAGTTTTTCTGTTCCGGTCCCCAGACGTTTCTACATGTATCCATTAGATTACAGATGACAAATAGACGCAGATCTCTCACTGCCGGCTTGGGAAACGGCCTCAGCTGTGATAGCACGACGACGACGGCGTTTCTGCCTCCAGAGGGTTCACTTGTTGTTTGTTTTAGTGTTTGTTAAAGTGCAGGGTGGGCGAGGAAGAGGAGGAGGATTCACTGCAGCATAAAGTGGATCAGACACGGGAACGACGGGGAAAGTTGTGCAGCGTAAACGAGGGGAAATGAGCTGCAGGGCAGAGTTTCTCAAGCTGGAAGCATTTTAAGTTCAGTGTTTTAACGTTTGTAGATTAGTACAGCTGAGGGTTCACAGGTGTCTGTAATCATTCCTCCGGTTCAGACTGGATGTTAAAAGATCCTTCAAATGTGCTTTCAATGGAAGTGATGGAGTGGAAGTACGGTAACAAAAAGCTTCTATTCAGCTTCAGCAGTCTGAGTTAGTCATATCAAGTGGATATCTGACACATTTACAGTCTTTTTAGCATCAAATTCCCTCTTTGTGTTTCCTCGGACAGTGTTTCCCTGTTGAGCTGCAGGTGGAAGTATAGTAACAAAAAGAGGAACTTTGGCACTAAAAAGACTGTAACGTTGAAAGATATCTACTTGATTTGACTCATTTGGACGCTGAAGCTTCATATTAGCTCAAGGACTAATCCATTGATCGACTAATTGTTGCAGCTCCGGTAAGGTTACGTTCCAAGGCTGTATTTTAGTTATTTACTGGAAGGTTTGAAAGAGCTTCTCTTACTTGTGGAAGAAAAGCTGCAAGTTCTGGTTTCACTTCAGCTCTCTATATGCACACTGAACAGTTAGAGATGCAATTAAAAGTCTAAATATGAAAACAGTCTTTGCACAATTCTGAAGAAATTGCACGTGATTACTGAAAGCTGAAAATGATTGTGTTGCATTGCTGAAAGCTGAATAGTACTAACTAGCTACGAAGCTACTTCCAAGACAAATGTTGACATGTTGTCAATCAACTTGTTTTACAGCCTTAAAATATTCGTCTTTAAAAGTCGTTAGGTTGTCTGCTGGTGCATTTATAATGTTAAAATGTCTGAATGTTTTTACTTAATTTAGTTTCTTTCTCTTTGCAGAATCAGACGTTGTGCAAAGGCCTCAATGAACTCCAGAACGGACAGGTACGCACATGTTCTCTGCTTCTGTTTCTACCACGTTAAGTGTCTGTTTACATGGATGCAATCACAAAAGTTTACAATATCCAACTGCTGACCTGAGTATTTGTCTTTAAAAAAAAGGAAACCAGTATCACTGTAGGAACTTGTATGAAACGAGTCTGTGGTTGTGTTTCTGTTTCTTTCCTCTCTGGAGCTTTTAATCTAGAAACTATTAGTCTGTCTCGATATGTGCTGACGGCGTGTTTGTTGAAGTACTGCAGTAAAAGTACATAAGTATTATGAGCTTGATGTAGTTAAAGTATTACAGTAAAAGTACATAAGTATTATGAGCTTGATGTAGTTAAAGTATTGCAGTAAAAGTAGTGGTTTGGTCCCTCTGACTGATATATTATTATATATGACATCATTAGATTATTAATAGTGAAGCATCAGTGTTAGAGCAGCATGTTACTGTTGTAGCTGCTGGAGGTGGAGCTAGTTTACACTACTTTATATACAGTTAGCTAGTTTAGTCCAGTGGTTCCCAACCTAGGGGTCGGGCCCCTCCAAAGGGTCAGCAGATAAATCTGAGGGGTGGTGAGATGATTAATGGGAGAGGAAAGAAGAAAAAACAAAGTTCTGATACACAAATCTGTTTTCAGTTTTTGGACTTTTTCTCTAATCTTTGATTTTTGCTGAAATATTGGATCATTTGAACATTTATTGAAATGAAAGCATGTGAGAAGTTTAGAGGGAAAAATCACTATTTGGTGGAGCTGTTAACAACTCATAGACATGTGAAATGTGACCCGACTACACACTGCTTTTTGTAAGACGTCAAAAGCCAAAAAGGTTGGAAACCACTGGTTTCATCTTTAACAATGTGTTGTATTTTAAAAGCTTGTTATATTATCCATTGTGTCAAATCTTCATCTGAAAAGTAACTAAAGCTGTCAAATAAATGTAGTGGAGTAGAAAGTACAATATTTCCCTCTGAAATGTAGAAAGTAGCATCACATGGAAATACTCAAGTAAAGTACAAGTACCTCTAAACTGTACTTAAATACTTGAGTGAATGTATTTAGTTACTTTACACCGCTGACTTACAGAATACGTGATAATTGTTTTGTTTAGCAGTGAAATAAGGAGTTTTTAGTTGTAAATCATGCAGATATTCCAGTAGAGCCCTGATGCAGCTTCCTGTTTACTTTTTATTTGTAATCTTACAAATGTGGCAAAAAAAAAACATTTTTTTTTTTTTATCACTGAAAATGATAAAATTGAGTCGACTCAGCTGTAATCTGACAAACTTTCTGTAAAGTTGTGACTCTTTGACTCTGTGCCACAGAAGCTGCTCGTTCTCTAACCAAATCTCCACCTCGTCTGCTCTTACACGGATTTAGAAAAGCGTGGTGGGCAGTTTTCCTTTTGTGCCCCACAGTTCATCTCTGTCCCCTTTTTTTCTAAAAGTGACAGTAAGCATTTGTGACTGCAGCAAAGTGCTGAAGAATGTAAATGGGCCTCTTCTTCTTCTTCTTCTTTTGGCTTCTTTCAAAAAGCAGAGACAAAAGAGAAGAGTAAAGAAAAAAAAACTACACACACAGCCGGAGATTCATTACATGTCAGTTTCATTTCAGAGCTGCGATTCATTACTGAGTGGAAGTCGATTTCGCTTCACATTGTGGCAGCTTTGCTTTCTTCAGGCTCCCTGCATATATTTCTCCTCCTCGCAAGGCATTTAAAAAAAAAAAAAAGAAACCTAATTAAAATGAACTTTGCGCTCTGTGATGGGTGGCTAATTGTTGCGAGGCATCGGCGTGTGTAATTGAGGCTGGATTTGTTTTACAGGTTTACCTTGTAAAAACGGGCACATTTGCATTTTTTGTTTCCAGAAGCCGTTTTTTTTTTTTTTGAACGGCGTCCAATCGTTTTTTTTTTTTCAACACAGCATGACAGTCGTATTGTAGAAGATGTTTTTATCAGCGTACTTTTTATTCCTGTCGCCGTTAACTAAAGGAGGTAATTAAACTGCTTCTTGAGCATCTAACAGCTGTCATTTCAATAACGCTTCTCTAAAAGTTATGAGGGCTTGTTCTCAGGACGACGTCACCGCCACCTCCCACCTCCATGGCGTTGAAGCCATCGGTGAGATAAACACCACAGAGTCTTCCTCTGTTTTTTTTTTTTTTTTTGTGGCTTAAGACTCACTCAGTCGTTGCCAAGGTCTTCCTCCAAGCCAAGTAATGAAGAGTACGCTGTGCAACACCTTCCTTTGTTACCTCCCTGAGGCATAATTAGACCCAGCTGGAGAGGAAGATCAATTCTGAACATCATCATACGACATGGAGTGAAGCTGTTAAATGATTCTCGGGAGACTTTTTTCGGAAGGTTCTGCGGTGTTTAACAGCCAGTCAACATCAAGAAGGGGGGAGGCAGGATCCCGTCTTAATTCCCTAAACACAGTCTTTCAGGATTCAACACGCTCCTCTGACCCCTCCCTCGTCACCAGTCACCCACATTTTTTTGTCTCTGCACACACACACACTCCTCCTCGGGCTCTGCTGGAGGGAGGTAGGAGTATCCCAGCATGCACTGCGACACGCTGATGGACGGATGTAGAGTTCAGCAGCAGCGACTAAACGCAAACACACAATCACATTAAGGACAATTTAGAGGCTCTGAGAGGTTCGTAGCTCCTGAATTTGATATTCAAATGTCATCAAATATAGTAAAAAACAAGCTGTGACAAATTTATTTTAAACATTAAACTTTCTGACTAAATAAGCAACAGTCACTGTGTAATGTGTTGGCCCCAAAATATTATTATGTTATGTTTAACTATTATTATCATATCGGACAAGGAGATAAAACCAAAGAATATTTGGCTTTTTAGCTTGAAAAGTGTCTGTAATGTAGCTATAAGCAGATATATGTGTTTATTAATGTCAACAATTATAATTTATATATACAGCCTTCACTTATTGGTACATTATAGTGTTTTATAAATGCTAAAAAGGGGCTGAAAGTATGTTAATTACAGTGGAAATTCAATGTAAAATGACAAAAAAAAAAGGCAAAATGATTTCTTGTAAAAATCTGATTGTACTTGGTGAAATTGTCAGACACAATCCTGTAAATCAGACCGTCACTTCCTGTCTTCTGTCACAGTCAATGACGTCGTCGTTCTTCATGTGAAGGACGCAGTCTTCCTGAATGGCGGCCTGTGGCCGGGCGTCCACCGCGTCTCTGACTATAAATCACCACCTGCTATGAGCAAATTAAATATTGACTCCTCGTATTGACTTGTAGATCTAATTTGAAGTGATTGCGGATGAGCAATAATGGTGTAGAAAAAAAAAAAGAGTGGTGGGGGCCGCTTTAACGGCGAGCTGTCGGCCACTTGTTAAGAGCGCCGTAATTGGCTGGATGGAGCGAATCATTGAGTTGGAGAGGCGACTAGTTTAGGGTGGAAGTCAAGGTCACTTTGTGTGTATTTTATTGTTCAATCAGAGCTGGACGTGTTTGAAGGAAAAAGGACAAAGTGAGAAGACGTGATCGTGAAGGTTTGTACTGGTGAGTTAATGGCTGCAGGTGTCCAGAGGGGCAATAAATGGAAGAAAATGTCTTGTGTCGACGGGAGGCCCCGTGCCGCCGTCCCAATATCCTCCATCCTCCATCCGCTGAGCCCCCGCCGAGAAGCAGAACTTCTCCTCCGAGCGGCGGGTAGAAACTCATCTCAGAAATGAAGCGTCTCTCATTCAGATCCACTCCGTCAATATTTGCCCGCCGGCCACAAACCAAATACACTGATATTGAAAGTTGTCACACTCTGCGAGGCGAGGAGGAGGAGGCAGTCAGATAAAGAGAGAGAGAGAGAGAGGAGTGACGCTTCCAGTAGGCCAGCAGTTAAAGGAGCAGTCCCACATTTTGAGGAGGATCTTCATCAGAGATGCAGAGAATCCAGGACATGTTTAGCGTAGCTTAGCACAAAGACTGGAAACAGGTGGAAACTAATAGCATCGCTCCATCAGAAGAGAAGAAAATCCAACAACTCAAAAGGCCATGAACTGGATAAGAAGGTTGTGATTCTTTTGTTTGGTTTAGTCAGCAAAGCAGCAAATCTTCATGTTGGAAAAGACTGTTTTTAGTATTCTTGCTTTAAAATGGACTGAAAGGAGAAATGAGCTTTGTGGATCAATTCAACAACAGCAGACCTTGAGTGTCCTAAACATGATTTGATTAGATTTTTTTTTATTTATACACATATCTGGATTTTATTCTGGTGTACAACAGAAATAAAACATGTGACAGGAGAGGTGAAGACGACAAAAGTAACACAAAATGAACAGAATCAGCTGACAATCCTATAAAAACTAAATATTCAGTATGAGAGAAAATACAATAAGTTAACAGCCAATGGGGAAACTCCAACACTGGGCCGACTGGTAGGGCTGGTCCGTGGCCAGTTCAGCCAGAAAACAAATAAAAAACCATCAACTAATATATTATCAGGCTTTTTAAACATCCAAATATCGATATCATTATTTCCCTACAACAGGATACAGTTCAAACATCACATTTGTTGTTATTATCACCATATTATGTATTTTATTCTGAAAATTACATCTGAAAAAGTGGAGGAAGAGACATTTACATGTTCAGATCTTTTTGAATAGAGAAAGTACCTACAGAGAGTAATGCATTATGGGTTGTTTTTAGCATTAATGTTGCTAGGCTAGCGAGTTTCTTCAGTCAGCACTGAAAGAGTTTGATGAGCTCAGTTTACCCTTAATGAAGGCTCGTTTAACGTGACTGATACACTAATGTGGGATTTATGTTCTGCTTTAATGGAAGAATTTTACAAGGATGAAGAGTCTCTTCCTCAGGGATTAATAGTATCTCAGGGAAACTTTCCCAACAGGACGAGTGTGAACGTTGTGTCTTCAAAAAGTCTAAAACATCTGTTGGAAAAACTTGTTTCATCGTATAGACCGTTTCCTTCCTTCAAAGTGCCATTCAAGTGAATTATACAGTTACTAGGAGAAAGGAAAGGAGTCTTCATGGCTCAGCGGGCAGCGAGGTCTTCTTGTTCATGTCCGGTCCAGGTCTCGTCTCCTCTGTGATACTGAGCTTAATTACACACCATATGCCAAGTCTGGCTCCGACATTTGGTTAACCGCAGCTTCTCTGTTCAGACAAAACGCTTCATTTGCATCCAGCGTTCAGGTTTTAAACAGGCAAGCCGGCCCCGCCGTCAGCTGGACTATCTGTCCTCAGCACGTCCTGGCACGCGGCGCGTCAGTCAGGCATCACTGAGGTTATTGTATGCCGTGGTCCAGTAAATAGGAAACAAAGGTGATGACAGGCTGCATAAATAAATCTTTAAAGGAACATGGAGCACACCGCCTCAGACGGCTCTCACTGAACATGGAGAAAGAAAAGAAAACCTCAGTTATTATATTTTTAAACAAATATTTGCAGTTTCTGACCAAGATGAAGAATTAATCTCTAGATCATGATTGAATTATCTTATCTCAAAATACAAAAAAACCCAGTTTTCCTGTTGTTACAACTTAGTTTTGTAATTCCAAGATTTAAAAAAAAAGTTCTTTTCATCCCAAAATAATGATTTATATGCCTCGAGATGACAAACGTCTGCACTTCATGTTCATTCTAGATAACAGAGGAAAGAGATAATGAAGAGATAACGGTGTGATTGACCTTAACATGAGATAATGTGAGTTTGTCTTGATAATAATATGAACACTACAAAAAAACATGTATTTTTATTTTGAAAATCTTGGATTGTGGCAATAAAGTACTTGTAAAACACGTTAAAAGCATTAAATATCACTATCGGAGCTGTAAATCGTTGTTTAACTAAAACCAGCTGCTGTAGTGGAGCCGATGTGTCTTCAGGAACTTCAGGAACACGTTTCAGAGAAAAGAATGAAAATCTTTAGGATTTAAACTTCTATATATAAAAAGCTCCTTTGACAGCCTGGAGGAAGATTGTTGGTTTGTCAGAGGGTCGTCTGGATGCAGGACTTTCCTGGTTCAGGAACAGACTGCCTCTGTTTCTTCTTCATCACATCTTCAACCAGCAATGACAAACCGCAGCATCATCGTCCTCCCTGTGACATCACTACCCGCGGAGGCCCCTCCCCCCCCCGGCCGAATGTGTTGGGATGTTTCCTGTCTTGCCTCAGGCTGCGTCGCCCCTCACTACGGGGGGGGGGGGGGGGGGACAGAAAAACCTTCTTTTGTTCCCCTCGGAGTCTCCTGGGTGACTGCAGGAAGTTCTCAGATGTCTCTGAAGAGATGCAGCGCGGCTCAGTTGACAGCAGATGTTCACTCATTCCACTGATGACGACGCTGCTGGTTTTAGTCAAACAAAACTTTATTAGCAGAAGGTAGATAAACATATACAGTATATCTATATATATGCAAAGGAAATGTGAGATTCTAGCCTGTTTCTACTGCAGGAACTTTCCCAGAAACCTTTATTTTGAAACTACCTGCTCTTCCTCCACCAGAATCAGGGTTTAATTTAGTTCCTCTAACCCCCGAACCGAACCCGAACCCGAACCCTGTCAGAGGAAATGATTAAAACTAACTAACCCTGATGTGACTCTGTTGTTTTCTCATGTGTTTAAAAAAAGAGCAGCTAACAGCAGCTGTTCTGTTTTAATCCATCATTAAGTGCACACGTTAATATCCCAGTTATGATATTATTTATATCCCTTTTATACAGGATCATTCACAGTTTCCAGGTTTCTGATTGTTCTCTGTTGTTTAAGAAAAGAGGCTGAAATGTTGAGGAATCAAAACCAAATTTGTTGAAAGATTGAGAAAATCAACTAAGAAGCAACTAAAACCAGGAAATAAAGCTCCTTTTCTATCAAATAATGACCAAATAATTCAGGAACTTTAAGTTGCTTTTGAGCTTTGCTTTTGTCTGAAGACAAAGATAAACTAGCTCATAACCAGGATGCTGCTGCTCATGTAAACGCACTCATCGGGTCTAATTTGTGTCATTTTTATGGTTGAAACTCAAATGGCGAAGCTCTGGAGCGACTTAAAAGTTCCTGATGTGGGTCTTTATAATAAGGAGCTTTATTTTATTATAATTCTCATCAAGTAGTTTGAAAAAGGAAGAATTCATCAGTCAAAACGTGGATGAAGCTGCGTTTGAATGAAAGAGAGTCAAATCACCATGACTGAAGGTGAAAGGTTAGAAAACCTGTCAATCAAACTAACAGATGTTCTTTACAAAATATCTTATGAATTGAAGCTTTCTGACTCACTTTTGATCTTATTCTGTCATGAAACAATATATATACATAAATACAAATATAGTATATAAAAGTTTGAGGCACTATAAGTAAAGTGAGGATGATTTAAATAGTTTTTATTCATCAGTTAACTTGATAGAAAGTCGAGTAAACAGCTGAAACCTTAAAGTGAATCAGTCTTTAAACCAGCAGCGGTTCTCCTCAGTGTTTCAGGTCTGTTGTTCCTGCGTCTTGGAGAAGTCGCCACAGTTCTTCTTCTGTCTCTTCATGTTAATCCCAGACTGACTCCATGATGTTGAGATCAGAGACCATCTGCTGCAGGACTCCTTGTTCTTCTG
Organism: Thunnus maccoyii; assembly: GCF_910596095.1. Lineage (NCBI taxonomy): Eukaryota > Metazoa > Chordata > Actinopteri > Scombriformes > Scombridae > Thunnus > Thunnus maccoyii. Next base: position 24,180,670 of record NC_056555.1, on the reverse strand, counting down.
TTTGATGAAGATAGATCTGTACGACTCTGGATGGATGTTTGTTGTCCTGCTGCAGACGATCAGACGCCTCCTGATGCTGCTGCATGATGGAGAAGAATCTAAACAACTAAAGGGACTAAAACTTTTACTTTTTTTAAAACTATATATATATATATATATATATATGCATAATACAAAATATACACAATACAAAACCTAAAACAAAGAACTCAGATTCAGTAGAGTATTAGCTTTGTATATTTAAACATAAAGAGCTTTAAACACAAACAAGACATTATAGATACACAGATGAAGTGTCAGCTGCTCAACATAAATCACAAAAACAAAAGCGAGGTTGGTAAAAAGTCTAAATTATACACAATAACTAAGTAAGGTGAGTTTATTTGTATAGCACATGTCGACAACAAGGTGATTCAAAGTGCTTTACATGCAGCATAAAAGACATTAAAACAGAATATAAATGCAACACAAGTAAAAAGACGTATAAAAACAATTAAAAAGTGTTAAATTTGGGAATGAAAAGAAGCTAAAAAGGGAATAAGACAGATAAAACAAGAGAATAAAAGTAACAGTGCAGTGTAAAATATTTGGTTTAATGAAAGGCGGCAAACAGGAAAGTCTTGTCTAGTTGCAGACTAACTGTGTACGTCAGCGCAGGTCAGACGGACACTGCTGAGGTCGGTTCAGCTTCTCTTCGCCGCGGCTTCAGGACGTCTCAGTGTTCAGATTTTGGAGATTTTGGAGGTTTTCTGTCTTTGTGCGTTGAAGTGTGCGTCAGTGTTGAGTGTGTGTGTGGTATCTGCTCTTTGTGGCTGCATCTGTCTGCCTCTATTGTTTACAGGGGTCCATCTGCTGGCCTTCAGCTCGGCCCCTCCTCCCCTCCTCAGACTTCCCCCCTGATCAGGCAACAAACACCTCCTCCTCCTCCTCCTCCTCCTCCCGTCCCCTCTCGCTGTCTCTTTCCCTCTCTAGGAAGGCCAGCTGTCCCCTTCTTCCTCCCCGTCTCTCCATCACTGAGGTTTAATGTTCAGAAACATCAGAGTCCAGTTTTAGTTTTACTTTCCAAACCTTCACAACAGAATAAACTTTATTGAAACGTCAACACGCGCAGGCTTGGTGAGCTGTAAGTTACATTTATTTCATTTATTTCTTTTGTTTTCAACAGATTCATACATGTTTGAACGTCATACATAATTACATATGTGCATATATATATGTGGGAAGAAGGAGACTTAAATAGATTTAATCTTCGCAGTTATGAAATGTTTTCATCAAAGCCAGACAAGTCTAGAGCTAAAATAATTAATAATCGATTAATTGACTGACAATAAAAGGAACTTGGCAACTATTTTGATGATTGATTATTAGTTAATTACATTTTTCAGGTGAAGGAATCCAAACATTTTCTAGTTTTAGCTTCTTACTTGTGATTTTTTGTCTTTTCTTTATCTTAATTGATAGTAAAATTAATATTTTTAGGTATTTGACTGAAGACGTCATGTTAAAAGAAAAACATGTATTGTTGTTATTATTAGAACAATTATTGATAGAATAAGTGGCAGATTGATCAATAAGTATTATTTTATCAGAGTGATGCTCAGAGCTGGTTTATGTTGATTTTCACTCTGGACAAATACAGATCATGAAACGTGATAAAGGTTCTACATTCAAACATCACTGGGTTATAAATACCTCGTGTAACGTATTGACTGCTGATCAATAGTTTCAAATGACAACCGTGAGTATTGATCAGTGAAGGCAGAGCTGGAAAAAGTCATCAAATCAAGTGAAAATGACTCAGTTAATTCAAAATGTATAACGAGTCGCGGATCAGTGTTCAGTTCGTAACTGTTGTTATTGTAATTATGGAAGTCCAAGAGTGACTTAATGTCGTGATATATAATTACTTTATCCCATAAGTTTTATTACTGTGCTGTTGTAATATAATGTGTTTTTTGTGTGTAGCTTTGTCTAATTTTGTGTACAGTTGTGAGCTTTAATACAAGTTTTCTTATTGTTCGACAAAAACTTAAACATTTTTAGCATTTTTCTATCTTTTATCAAGAAACATTTTTTTACACAATTTTTATTAAATTTCTTTTGAACATATAGGAAAATTAATTATTTCTTACATAATTAAAAATAATATATACATGAAACTTGTAATACATAAAATAGAGCATTTTTTTTTATAACTGATGATTTCTTTGATTAATTGATCACTTTTCTGGCCTTTATAACATCAGAAAACACTTAAAAATGCTCATCACAACTTCCTACAGCCCAAGGTGACGTCATCAAATATATATTTTGTCCAACCAACAGTCCAAAACCCCAAAATATTTGTTTAATTATAAGGTTAAGACAAATAAAAGCAGCATATTTTAACATTTGAGAACTATTACTTTAATGATTATTCATTCGAAATAGTTGCTAATTTAATTTAAATGTAATTTTCAATCGTTGCCTCTCTAACATAGAACATTCCATAATTTACAAAAGATGCTCGAAAGATAAGCGGCAAATGTTTCTATTTTTGCGTCTCACTTTTTGTCTTCTTGAGTACATTCTCAAAAACGACTCCCGAGTAACTAAAACAAGTAACAGAAAACATGAAAAATGTATTTAATACTAATTTACTCTTGTGAATTTCATACCATCAACATTTGCTAAATGTGCTAAAGGTGTAGTAAATTAAACCAGTAGTTAAGTCGTGTGTGAGGGATTTAATAAAATTCTTAACAAATAATAAAATATCGTCAGCGTAGATATTAATATTAGGAAGTAAAATGGGATCACGAGTAGTCGACTGGTGGATTGATTGGCGTCAGTTAAGTTTTCCTTAAGATATCCTTTTTAATAGAGCTTCTTTTTACAGGAAAATATCAAAAAAGGTTGTTTTCTCAGTTAAAATCAAGATTAAAGTAGAAAGTTTTAACCAGTGACCAAGCAAAAAGGGATAAAACAAAGCACTCTCAAGATAAAATAAAGGAATATTTGCACTTTAATGTACTTTATCGGAAGTAAAAGTACTCTCAGTGTGGGTTAAATGACGCGTTGGTGTTCTCAGATAAACGTACTGGAGTAAAAAGTACTGAAATAATTCCTGAATTAAATATTTTGTAGTAGAAATTTAAAGCTTCAAAGCTACTTGGAGGAGCTCAGCCTCCTTCAACTGTAATATTTCCCTCCTAGTGACATCCGGACTTTGACTTTTAAAGTCTCGTACCTCCCGGTTCCTTCTTTGCCATCGCAGCAGGGAAGATAAAACCAACAGAAGCGTCTCATTTTGCTCAACAGATGTCCTTAATCCCGGCTAATCCAACATGTTAAACGGTTGTTTTCTCTGCAGCGAGTGCGGGGCGCCGACCCTGGCACTGAAGCTCCCCGCAGGCCAGTTGGACTCCGTCAGACCCCCTCTGGTCCTGGTCTAGTGCTCTCAGCTCTCCGCCACACTGCCAAGTAGAAGCTGAATTAATAAAGTGTCTGTTTCCGCGGCCATATGTGAGGCTATTTATGACAGCGACAGGGAATGTGAGCAGGCAGGATGTCATAGTTTTCAACAACACTTCAGTAAGCAAACCTTCTCCTCTGACTTTCTCTGCTCATTTTTTTTTTTTTTTTGTTTTTCAGTACAGCCTGTAACATAATCCATCTTTCTGTTGTCATGGCGACTGCACCGATATAAAATAGTGCTTTGCTGCTCAAGAATGACCGTTTTAAGCATTTATGACCTTCGATAAAATCCCTGTTTTATACTCATGAAGTCATCTGACAACAACTGAACCGAGCCGGCGATAAATCATTCCTTTAAATTAGTCATTTGTCCTCTAAAAATTCCCAATCATTCCCTTTTAAATAACTTTTTTTATTCGCTCCAGTTTAGTGATTCATACGCTGAAATGACTCAATTCCTTCCCTCAAATGAATAATTTGTGGCCTCAGATGACTTTTGTTTGCCTCCTTCCTTCCTTCTCTCGGTGTGTTTCATACATGAGATCTACGACCTGAAAGCTCCGTTTTTATGAACTTTTAAAACATCCACAGTATCATCAAAGACGTTTTTACAATGAAACAGTCTGTCGGCCTATAAAATATGTTCAAGAGATGTTTAAGATGTGTTAAAGGAACAGAGACAACCTGATGCTTTTAATTTCAGTTATGTAACGGACCAAAAAAAGTCATTTAAAGGTACAAACTGCTAAACTGATGAAGTTAATTTAGCACATAAACTAAACTAAACTTAACTAAAAGAGGATGTTTATGCTAATAAGCTAAAAATGTTTTCTAAATAACTGAATTTAATGAGTTACATAAACAGTCTGTTGGACATTTAGTCAACTGGACTCATGCTACCTAATCACACTGAGTTAATTATAGAGGAAAAGTTGCTTTAATGTAAGTTATTAGGAGATTTTAGCTCACAAGAACAGAAGAACAGAATCACAGATCAGAATGAAGCTTGATTTGCTGGCAGTCAGGTTTCTAAAGCCTAATAACTTGAAATTGTTATTAAACTCAAAGTTCTTTGTGTTTTTACAGTGCAGGAGTTTGGGGAAGCCTGAGAGACAAAACTCAGGGTAAAAAAAGCCCATTAAAAGCTTTCTGCTGCTGCTGAAGCAACGTCTTAGATTAGCATGTTGTCACTTTCAAGATATTTAAAGGAGACATTTTATGTTTTGTGGTTTTCTGTTATTTACATCCTGTTCTGATGTCGGATGTTAAAACATGAGTGAGAATGAAAGTTTGTGAAATCGCTGCCTGCAAGTCAAAAGTCAGGGCTTCAACCTGCCCTTCACACTTTGTTTGTGACGTTTATTTCTACCTTGCTGACGAGCGGATGTCAGATTGTTTGAACATGCCCATAAATGGTCGGAAGCTTCCTGAAGCTGACCAATCAGAACAGAGTGGGTTCATCAGGAGGCGGGGCCTTAAAGAGACAGGAGCTAAAACGGCCTGTTTCAGACAGAGGCTGAACTGAGGGGCTGCATAAAGGACCAGGAGAAGATAAATAAGGAGTTTTTAACTGGAAATCATGCAAAGATATTCCAGTAGAGCCCCAGAATATAAATATAGAGCTGGAAATGTGTCTGCGCGTCTGAGTCTTGTAGCAGTTTCGTTCGGCTGAAGTTTCCTGGTTTGCTGTTAAAATGATGCTTCAACATCTTGTTTCAACATGTTATATAAGGAGGTCATTTCATTGTCTGAAAGCAGCAGCATCTCATATGTGTCTTTCACGCTGTTTGACGCGTGAAAACAGCAAATGAAAACTCGTCTTCGGTGTGAACGTAGCCGACAGATCAGGCGTCGTTTCAGCCATTTAATCACCACCGATAACTTCTATCGCTGCTCTTTCTGCCATCTTTCAATCCTCTTATTATCTCCGATTAGGAGAGGAGAGTTCAGATGATCAGTGGACGACGCAGCAGCAGCTCTATAATTTCTGCTCCGCTCTTCACTTAATATAGAGTTTGACCTTTCAGCGCTTTGTGATTGTTGCCACCGCTGGTCAATATTCTCAGCTCTCGCTGGAGGTGTGAGCCCCTTTCGTTCGGCAAATAAATGTCTTCATTACAGCGACGGCCCCCGAGGCACATTCCTCTCCATGATGTTCAGATCATTTCTGCTTTAGCAGGTGATTTGGTTCGGCCTCAGATAAACGACGAGGGAACGCGGCCGTGTTTCTCACACCGGGAGGAGATTAAAGGTTTCACAGGTGAACGAACTCTAAGAAGCTCAGAGTGATGGAAGTTAAAAACCAAACTAAACAGATTCACCAAACTTTAACTCTGAGTCGACAAAACAGCACATCAGTCAGAAAGGTTTGGTCCCTTTTCTCTCATGAAAGGGACTTACCATGACTTTTCTTTTCCACATTTCTGGGAAGATATTTTTATGATCTGTATTGTTTCACGTATGTAACAAGAGAGTACACACCAGAACGATCAAGTTATCAATCGATCAAAAGAAAATTCATCTGCAACTATTTTGAGAGTCGATTAAATGTTTTCAAGTCATTTTTCAAGCAAAAAATTATAAAGAATTTGATGGTTTCAGGTTCTTTAATGTGAGAATTTGCTGCTTTTCTTGGTCTGAGGTTTATATTTAATGGAATGTTTTTGGGTTTTGGGGGTCATTTTTCGTTGCAGCTTCTCTTTTAGTGTCGACTTTTCCTCCTCAGACGAATATAAAAACAATTTTTAATCTAAAAGCATTTCCTTTTAGATTAAATCCAAATCCAGGACGTGCTGCTGCGGTTAGATGTCGACGTTTCCCCCTTCAACAACACAAAACAGATAAAAACCTGATTGTGCATCTGTCAGACAGGAGAACTTCATCCTCCTTCAGTATGAAAACGTCACCTGCTGCTGCTGCTCTCCTGCTGGGCCTCGTCCTCGCCGGCGGCAGCAAGGTGAATCCCCGCCTCTCCCTGAGGCTGATGGGAAGTGACAGGGTCTCCATAATGAAACGAGTGTTCACACACACACACACATATGAAGATGATGCTACAACACAAACTGAGCTGAGGGCCTTTACCCAACACCCCCCCCCCTCCTCCTCCTGAGAGGATTCAAATCAAGCATCTTCTTCACTTGTTTTCTTCTTCTCTTGTTGTTGTTTGCGTTTACATACCGGCTCTCCAGCTGTGTGGGGCTGCGAGCTGCAACTGTGATCGAGTGACAAGTCTCTATAGCAACATTTCTCTGTGAGCTTGTGATGCTGCGGACGTGCTCTCTCTCTCTCTCTCTCTCTCTCTCTCTCGCCGGTGCTTTTAGCCTCTGAACAAACATGGCTTCAGTCTGAAATCACAGAGACAGACATGAGCCGAGCTGACACGCTATTTAACTTATAATAAAAGCAGAAGAGGAAGAGGAGGAGGGGGAGGGGGAGGGGGAGGGGGGGGGGTCGCTCTGCCAATAGCGAGCGTGAGACTTGATCATTTATTTTTTATTGAGAGGATACTGCGGTGAGAACAGCAGGCAGTGTCGGCGTGTCACAACAGCCTCGATTACATTTCAGTCTTTTTCCACAAAGCGACACGTCCTCACTCTGCGACTCAAACAGGCTGAAGATGTAGAAGAAGAAGAAGATCCCAGACTCACACATCTTTTATCAACTTCCATTCATCTGTGCGGCGGCAGTGGCTCTGTCACTTCTAAAAAAAAAAAAAAAAAAAAAAAAAACCCAATTAGCATAGATTGGCGATTGAAATCTGGATGACGATGACGATGATAGCCGGGAAGTCGCGGCGGGCCTTGGCTCTGAAGCCGGATGATTCGGTTTCTGTTTTGGGCGTTCAGGCGGTGAAATATCTTCTGGGCGCTTTGCAGAGAAAAAGCTAGAGAAGTTAATTGAGATGATAAACAAACCAGAGTTTTTGAAGCTGCTGCTGTGATTTCATGTTGTTCTCTCCTCCCAAAAAAAAAAAAAAAAAAAAGAGAGAAATCAAAGTACCTGAAGGCAGCAGGCCTGCAGAAAAACAAACTGATTATGGTCGGTGCTATTGATCCATTGAAGATGCTTTGTTACTAATTCTGTTTTTGTAATTATAGTCTCTATTTACTAAGTCAGCAGAGCTCCTCTTTATTATCTGTTTGTGCAACTAAACAACTATTGACTGATCATTAGGATGAAACTACCCATTATTTTACTTTTTTAGAAAATAACTCAGATGTTTGTCCAAAGTCAAACCAAAGTCTGTTTGTCCTCTTGTATCTTTCATGTCATTTCTCTCTTTGACCATTTTCTTCTATAAATTTCCAACTTAAGGTTCCAAACCGATGTCTTAAAATGGTCAATTCTCAAATAAATACTGATATTCAGATACAAATATAATCAGTTTCCTGTATTATTATACTTCACATCTAAATTCAGAATGTAAAATGAACATTTCCACGGAGCTACTTCATCATCCGTCGTTTCTCTCTTTAACACAAACTTGTTAGGGCCTGAGCCCCAAAGAGGCGAAGACCCTGTTGTTTTTCATGTGTTTGTTTCTTTCTTATTATTCTTTCTTTATTATTACGCCACTTCAACCCTAAATTTGACCCCCTAAACATGCTCAAAAACTCACCAACTTTGGCACGCACATCAGGTCAGGTGAAAAACTTGATAAAATGTAAAAATTAACCCCCAAAGTGCCAAAATGTGCTCTATAGCGCCACCTATGTAACTAATATGGCTGCCACGGCCCGTAGGAATGTCGTAGAGAGATCGAACCAAAACTCAATCATTTGTCTCATCAAGACCTACAAATCATGACACCCCTGAACTATATCCAACAGGAAGTCCGCAATATGCCCATCAAAGTACGACTTTGCCCAAATTTTAGACCCCCCAAGAAACGCTATCTCCTCCGAGGGCGTTAATGGTATCAGCTTCAAACTTGAATACATGACTTATCACACTGTGCTGAACAAAAGTTATTAAAACTTTGTAATAACTCGAACGGTTTAGATATTATAAGCCCATAAGGGTGCGAGGCTCGTTCAAATACAAATGCAGCTTTAATTTTTTTATGAACTAATTATTTCCGATCACTTCCACGTTACCGACCACAGTTAAGATGCTTTTATATTTTTCACAATCGACTAGAAGTGAATCATTGGATGAAAACATGAACTATTTTCAGCAGATTATGACATTATTTTGTTATTGTACTGACAGAGTTAGTAGAGTTTATATCAACAGTAAATTACAACAGGAGCAGATCAGATAACATGGAGGCCTCTTATTAAAATATGATCAAATATACAAAATATAAAACAGAAGATAAGGAATAAAGTTTCAAATAAAAGTAGAAAATTAACATTAAACAACAGCTGTAATATTAAACAAAAAAAGTATTTGTTACATTTAAGCATCTGTAACCATCTACTTTTTGTTGTTAAACATCTGTAAAATCAGATTTATCATCGATCAGCTGATCAATAAATGTATTGATCGTTTCAGTGCTGGTTGTGAATATTTCCTGCTGTCGGTTCATTACAGCGACCACCAACGTGTGTCACATTCCAATGAATTCAGTTTCATATGAGTAAAATTTGACTCGGGGCGTGTTTGATTTGCATTTAAATGGATTTATTGTCCGCTGACGGTGTGACGGGCGGAGACTGACCACATGATCAGATTGGTTTTTTTTCTCTCAGAGGAAATTATTAGTTGTAGTTTAATTCTGCTGCATGAATGAAACACTGAGGGATCAAAGTTTGAACGGACGCCGTCGTCTGTTTGTTTGTTTGGCTGCGTAATGAACAATTTAATGTTGATTGTTATCTGCTGAAAGGAGCAAATAAGCAGTGATATTAACAATCAGCACTGTTTAATATGGAGAAGAAACGACACTGGTCATCTCATAGCATCGAGAGTTATTGATTATCTGTCATTTCTGAAAGACAGATGCACAAAACCAAAGAGTTCATATATTGATTTTTTTCTTTTCTTTACATAAAAATGCCTCCTGTGGTTAAAAGAGCAACTGTTCTACCACTATAATCCTGCAACAAAGTGCCTGTTGTTTCTTTATTTCATGTGAAACTGCACATAAAGTAATTATTAAAGGGCTGTTAGCCTTGTAGGGCTGCGATTATTTTCATAATTGATTAATCTGTTAATTGTTTGCTCAATCAGTTTGGTTGTTTGTTCTATAAAATGTCAAAAAAAGTGAAAAATGATCACTGTTTGCAACCTAAAGTGTAGAGCTGCAACATTTAGTCGATTAATCAATTAGTTCCCAACTATTGAATTAATCACCAACTATTTTAATAATCATTTAATTGTTTTGAGTCATTTTTTTAAAGAAGAAAATGCACAAATTCTCTGATTCCAGCTTCTTAAATGTGACGGTAAAGTGAAGATCTTTGAGTTGTGGACAAAACAAAACATTTGAAGACGTCGTCTTTTGGGAAACACTGATTCACATTTTATGAACCAAACAGCTGATTTAATTAATCAAGAAAATTGCAGTAGAAGCACTGAAGGGAGCTGGAGGTGGAGCTGACCGTTCTGCTGTACTTGAAGCATAAAACTCAAACTACAAGATTTCAAAAACTATAAACGATAAACGGTTAAAGTTCAGAGCCTGAAGTCTGTAGCTTTAAGGATCCTGAAGTGGTTGAGACTCTCATTTGTGTTGCTCAGACCTACAGAACTTTGTCTTGTGAGTTATTTTTTCCACTTCCTGATATGCAACATTTAAGAAAACACTGATAACAGCCAGCTGTGTTAGTGAATCATTCATCAGGTCAAACCTAATCTGAGCTCCGGAGACTTCAGGACATGAATCTCACTTTATCAGACGTGTCTTCCTGCGCTCGTCTCCGTCCTGGGAGACGCTCCGTCAACTCGATCTGAGTTAGATGACGAACCTGCGCCGTCTCACTATTACATCCCATCCTGATGGACACAACAGCGCAGGTTTTGTCGTACTGACACCATGCGACAGTTGATCAGTGCCCCCCCCCCCCCCCCCCCCTCCCTGCTGGGTGGCAGCCATTGGTCCCGCTGCTGTTCCAACAAACACCTCCACATTCAGGGCCTCGGTCTCCCTGATGCCCCCCTTTGCCAAACTATAGGCGAAGGGCCAGACTCTGTCCTGTGTGCCCCTGTTGATAAGCTGTTCCTCTGCCAGAGGGGTGGGGGGGGTGGGGGTGGGGGCGATGGGGAGGTTTGCTTCTCTACAAAATCAGTCACCAACAACAGCAGCCGGTCTGACTCCATGTACAGTTTACAGCTTCTGGTGCTTCAGTGTTTCCCTGTTTCTGAGACGTGATACTTTCTGTTTATGTTGAAGATTTGATGTGCAGTTCGAGACAAGTTTGACTGTTGTCGGGTCAAAATAGGATCGTTTGAGGTCCTTTACACAAAAATTTAAATTTATTTCAGTCTGAAATTAATAACAGTTAATTAGGTCATTTACTGTATATCCATATCCACTAGGGATGTGCAGAGGACCTAGTATTTGTATCTGTATTTGTTGAGACAGCAGAATTATTTGTATTCGAATAAAAGTGGAAAGAGGCTTAAAAATCCTGTTTTTGTTTTTATTGCGCTTATACTTTTAGAAAATTAAAGATGAAAATTAAATTGATGTCCAAATTAAGAAATATGCGTCATGCAGCAGGTGGATGTGACTCCCCTCATTGAGACCTGCTGATAGACGTAACAGCGGAGCAGAGGAGAGGCGCTGAGATAGCGACTATAACTGACCTGCTCGCTGGTATTTGACATGTTTTGTTTTTTTCTTCCCAAAAACAAATAATTTTAAAAATATTTGTATGAAACAAATATTCATAAAAAAAAAAAAACACTATTTTTGCTTTGCCGAATAATGTATTTGTATTCGGGCACACCCCTAATATCCACACACATAAAAAGGAAGTTACTCAAAAACCATGGTTGGAAACAACACAATAACACAGTTCACGTTGTTATTTTAATTATTGATTAACTGATTAGTTGTTTGGTCCATAAAATGCCCAAGATGACGTCTTCAAATGTCTTGTTTTTTCCACAAAGATATTCAGTTTACTGTCGTTGAGGACTAAAGAAACCAGAAAACATTCACATTCAAAAAAAATGACACAACTATTAATTGATTATCAATATAGTTGGCAATTAATTTAATAGTTTGCAACAGCCAGAGAGAGAGTGACTGAAGAGAGGGAGCGGCGGTAGGGAGAACAAAGCCGGTGGATGAGAGCAATAAAACATTATTTTCAGATTGTTTCAGGTTGTTACTTTCTAAAGCAGAAATAAATAATCATCAAACACTCAGTAGATGTTTACCGTGGAAACAGACCAACTCATGCAGCAGTGAATACAAAAAACAACAGGAAAAATTTTTCCTCATGTGTGAATGCTACGTTTCAACCGCCGCCGTCGTTTTTAGGGTCTAATTTGCTCTAATCTACCTGGTTCCTTAGATGTGGTGGAAACAGGATGCACTACAGGGACGTTTAGTTCCAGTTTTAATTCCTGAGATTATTTCCTTTTATTAATTGTGCTTCAGCTGTTCCATAAATTCACCTCTTCAACTAAAACACAGATTTTTATAGTAGTCGTCACAATTTGTCTTCTAAACATGCTAATTCTTCTGAAACTTCATTTAAAAGTCGACCAAATCTTAAGATCGTTAGGGCTACAACTTCTAGATATTTAAGTGTTGGGATTGAACGTTAATTCTTGACCTTGGAAACAGTAGCTGACAAAACATTCTCACCACGACAGTCCATTTAGTAGCTGCTCTGGAGCTTTCAGGTGTATCAAATGATCTTCCTGAGCAGATGGAGTTTTCCATCGGTGTCATATTGATTTCACGTGAACGACAGGCCTGAAAAATTGACCAAAAAAATGGAAATTTGAACACTTACAACTTCATGACAACTGGTGTGTGGAGGAAGGTCATGTGATTGTTTTGAAAGCTTCAGAACAGCCACTAAATGGACCTTGTTTCACTCTACTTCTACTTTGAATACTTGAGTACATTTCTCTGCTATTTCTCTACTACTGCTGTGAGTATTTTTCTGTCGTTACTGAAGTGAAGGCTTGTGTTGCTCCGTCTCTCTGGGAGGGAAAAGGACAGACTGCAGCCGTCCGTTTCCTCAGCACCTTTCAGGACTGAAGGGCCTCGCTGGTAAATGGGAGTGTAAACAAAGAAAACGTCTGGCAGCTGCACTGATGGAAATCTGAACAGCTACTAATGCGTTTTTCAGCAGCCCTGTTATCTCAAAGGCACACTATCAAAACAGAGTACATAATGAGTGTTGGATAATCCTGCCCGCGCGCTGGATCTGCAGTAAACAGCGCAGCTCTGACGGCTGACCTTAACCGTGGCCGTCGAGCGACAGCGGCGTTCTCAATTAAATCCTGCCAGCCGAGTGACGGAGCAGCGTGTTCACAGATTCTGTGATATCTGCTCAACTCAAACTGAATAAGAGATTATGAAGCGGAATATTTATACAGTTAACAAAGAAAAAAAAGTGCTGAGTAGTGCTGTTTGTGTGAAGCATCTAGAGATTTCTCTCAATGCGCTTTTTATCCCTTAAATTCCCTGTGTAGTATGTTTAAAGATGCATTTCCTAACTTTGTTATAGTGCCCCAAATCCTCTGATTTCCTGAATATGAAGCGCTGTAAGGAGTTGAAGCGGCAGTTGAGACAGAAACACTGAAATACATTTAAGCGGAAGATAAAATTTAAGCACTGAGAGAAGTTGAGGAATAATTTGCAAAGACAGATTTTTTTTTACCCATGCATTTCCCCTACAGTGGGTTTGAATTTACACCTTGGAGCTTTGTTTTGTGACCCAAATCCCCAATTTTCCTCTATTTTTTTGAAAATGGACAAAGTTAATGGTGAAGTTTGACAGGAAATGAGGAGCTGTGATATTTCAAAAACTGCAGCAGATATCAAAAAGATGAACGGAAGTGTAATAGTTGTTGTGCCTCGTTTACAGTCGAAATGACGTCTGTGGCTGAATGTCTGCTGAAGTAGTTTGTCGTTTAAAGTTTAGTAGGTTTGAAACTTGTTGTAAAAAGGTTTGTAGTATTTCAAAAAAATGATGAAAGATATAAAAACGGTGGAATTGTTTTGTAAATAAAATCTTCCTGAAGTACAGCAGTCAGATAAAAAGAGCTTTATGTTTGTGTGTCTATTTATGTTTTATTTGTTTTAACCAGAGAGGAGAATACATGCAGGAGATTTAACTTATATAATATCATGTTTCTTCTTCTCACAACATGAAAAAATACTGGAACTTGTTCTTAGTTACCTCCCTCCCCTGGTTATCAGCCACGTCACATGGACCCACTTTCGTCTTCCTATCAGCTGACGCCGTGCAGCTGTTTCTGAGCTCTGCCAGCTCCTGGAGAGATGACCGGCTCTCCGGTTCCAGCTGACTCGTCTATCTCCACCACTTTCAACGGGAGCGCTCCCAAAGTTTCAATTAACGAACTCCCTCAGCCAGCAAACAGCAAACAGCACTGGTGATCTGTGTGGAGAGGAGGAGGGCAGGATCTGCTATCTGTGTGACACACTGTATGGAAGCTGTTTAGTGACCAAACTACTGAGCAAGCACAAAGAAAATCCGAGCTGTCGTCAATCTGTAAATTCAAACCTGAGAACATCCAGGGATAGATTTGTAAGCTCAAAACGAGATTTTTACAATGAAGAACAGAATAATGTGATTGATCACATGTCAAAGCAGTGAATTAAATTGAAGTGAAATTTCATTCATTTAAAGCCAAAATTCTGTTTACTTCAGTGTCTGCAGCCTATAAAAAAATTTCTTCAATTCAATCAATTTACAACTATAAATTCTTCAGAGCTGCCGAGTAAAAATTATGTGTATCAACAGATTTCGAAGTTCCCAGTTTCTTAAAATTTAATATCAAGCCTTTAAAATTAAACATTTTGAATTCACAAGGTCTTCATTTCCAACATTAACATTTTATCTGATTTTTGTTCCTCTTTTTCTGAGTATCGGTGTCTTGAGCAGCAAAGTCAAGAATTTTAAAGCCAATAAAACTCATTTACTCCTGTTTTGTACCTTTCCTGACCCTTAAAACTCAAACTTCATACTTACCTGCTTCACTTATCTGTTGGGTAAAAGCCTATTTTAGAAATCCAAACTCCCTTTATTCTTGATTTTCCTCTATATCTGGTTTGAGGCAGATTTCTGTTTGGGATTGATTGTATTTTGTTTTGCTCCAAATGATCATTAGTAAGGGCTACATCATTTTCAATACGGCAACTAAGTACTGCTAGACTGAATAAATATGTTGATAGTTGGATTTTGGGTCGTCCGAGACAAAAGTTGACAGTCGTGAGAGAAACATGGTAAAATCTTTGGTTGTCAACCCAAAATGGTGCTTCTAGATCTCACTGTGAGACTCGTCCACCATCAGCCGATTTGAAGCTTCGGCGACCAAAAACAAAAGTCAAAAATTTAGGACCAAATACGACTCACGTCCACTAACCAACCAATCAGAATCACATTTCCTAAGTGTTGTTTTTTACCACAATTTTGTGCCTTATTTTTTGTCGGTTGTTTCTCCAACAGCTGTTAATGTCAACAACACCAAAGTTATTTGAATTAATGAATAAATGTGAGATGTGGGTGTAAATTCAAAGGTCTGGAATCAGATGACTGTATATCAAACAAACTACTGAACAATCATTTAGTAAAACCCCAAACAACCACTCTAAACACCCTGGAAACATCGACTTACCTTAAACACCCTGTAGAAACGACCTATTAATGAGCAAAAACACCCTAGCAACCACCTAGCAACATCATAGCAACCCCACACAAAACTTTTAGTTAGATATTAAACACGCAAAGATTTTTAAAAAAGAAAATGTTGCTTTTGCGTGTATAAATTTCTATTCTGGACTAAAATATCTGTGAGCTGAAGTCTGCCTCGACGTACAGATACAGCTTTCAAGCCGACAGTTGGTGGTGATTTGCACCACTTTGATGTGCACCAGCTCGCAGACGGAGAACACGCCGAAGTGAATCACCAGCTCTCAGAGGCCAGTTAACGAGTGTAGCTGCAGAAAATTGGGCATGCATCAGAAAGCCCATTTCCCCCCATCATCATGGTGTCCAGCCGTCATTAGAGCAGCTCTGTGTGGATGAAAGGTGAGTGGCGAGCGGACGCTGATGAAAGCCGCGGCGTCTAATTTAACTCGGCCAGATATGTGCAGAAAAATGGCTCGTTAACAATGTCATTAACATTTCCTCACACAAACTGTTTCCTATCAGGTGGAGCTGTCTGCCGGGGGGGTCGATGTGCCACCCAAAATGCACCTCTTCCACTGTGATCCACCAATGAGGAAGCTGTGTAGCTTCATATTGACTGATTTATAGACACGTGTGCACAAGAATCTCCAGAACTCTCCTGTATGGAACAATTAGAGGCTCTCTTTTTA
This sequence comes from Thunnus maccoyii, assembly GCF_910596095.1. Taxonomy (NCBI): domain Eukaryota; kingdom Metazoa; phylum Chordata; class Actinopteri; order Scombriformes; family Scombridae; genus Thunnus; species Thunnus maccoyii. Next base: position 24,164,739 of record NC_056555.1, on the reverse strand, counting down.
TCTCGGCTGTGTTTTCTTTTGCACCCTGCGTACATCAGCGAGACCTCTTCATTCTGAAAATCCATACCTGAAGGCCTGTAATGGCGTGACATGTGCAATCAACTCCTCCCTTAGAGGCACTTGTGAGACTCTGTGGCGGTGACGGGAACGACACCGTTTGGCAGCCGGCCCGAATGTCAACAAAAAAACCACTGAAGTAGAGCACAGCGGTTCTTGCAAATGCATAAATCTGTCAATGCAGTTCAGTCTCACAAAGACCTTCAGTGCTCGGTCTGAGAATCTGAAGTCTCAAAAGGATGTTTGTTGTCGGAGGAAAGTTTGTTTACCAGCCTGTCGGAGAGGAAATGCCACCTCACATCCTCCATCTGAATCTTTTTCGAGGATGTTGACCAGAGGAAAGAATTGAAAGGAGTTGGTTCAACATCTATAGTGAATCTCTTATGCATTTTACCCAGAGTCAGAGTTTTGTCTCTTTGAACAACCCAGGTTGTTTACCAACAGATCTTTTTTAAAGGTATTTTCAGGCGAAGACTTTTCTAAACATCTGGATTAAAAATATTCCCTCTGACATATAATAAAAGTTCACAAGTTGCGACTCTTTCTTGAATCCAGAGTAAGACAGTAGAAGGAGAAAATATTTTTTCAAACACAGTATTGTGTATGAAACAATAACATTATGGAAAACAGTATTATTGGAACCAACAGAACTGATAAAAGGTTATTTTTATTTATATTCTGCAAACTTTGCAGCAAGATATGTCTGGTAGAGCGCGACCAATTCTGGATTATTATTTTTTTAATCTCGACTGATATTTGTTTTTGATATAAACACATAACGTAACCTTTTTTTTGAGTAGGATCCCTCACATTTGAATGTTTGTGACTGGGGATGTGCTGGTAAGTTTCACAATAAAATTATCGTAGGTAAAAATATCACAGTAAACGGTATTATCACAATATTAGTGCTAAAATACAGTTAAATGACTTCACACCATGATTTTATTCACTGAGCAGTGGTCTGTATGTTGCAGCTTTGTTGGACCCTTCATAGGAAATCACACTGAAAACAGTTTAAACATTGTGAGCAAAAGTAGAGTGTCGTCTGCATAATAACAGATAGAACCATTGAGGAAGGAAACCTGCGATCTTGATCAGTCAGGTAAAGTTCAGTTCTCTCTAATACTGAAGTTAGTTTGTCACGCTTCAGTGGGTTGATGGCTAATGTTAATATAGAAAGTCCTGCCCAGAGTAGCTGGAGCTGGACTGACTGGTTCTTTGGTTATTCTGCCTCTCTGTGACCAGTTGGAAGCTTCGTCCTTATGGTCAAACATAATCAAACTGCTAATGAAGGCAGGAGAGCTGCTCTGTGTTCTACGGTGTCACAGTAATGGAAATGGTCGCCAGTAAAAAACGATGTGGAAGCACATCTCTATTTGCGAGCGGGACATTTTACACTGTAAAAATAAACTTGTCAGGACTCACTGGTGGATAATCTGTGTAATTATTTCTAAATGACGTCAAACAATTATTATTTCTGTTACTATACTGATATATCTGCGCTAAGGTAATATTCACAGAGATATCAACCCAGCTGATTTATCATTCGGATGCTAAAGAACATAAATATAGAAAATTATAACTGATAAAACTTTTAAATTTTGTCGTACAAATTGAGCAACAAGTCATTTCTGGCTGCGATCTTATAGACCAGGGATGTGAGTGAAGATGTTTTTATCCAGATGGACAGAAGAGTCTTTGAGGATTATGGGGATACCTTCCAAACATGAATAGATTAAATGTTTTTTTTAAAGGGTAAATGTCCTTTATGACTTACCAAATATTCACCTCGAGGCTCTTTTAAGGTATAAATCAATCGATGGCTTTCATGCTGCTGTATGTGCACCTTAAAAATGCAGAAAACCCATAAGCCCGTCAATTAGTCCATTAATTATCCTCTGAAGATGAAATAGCTTAATGACATCATTATTAGTAGGTAAATTAATGGTATTTCAGTGACAGTGACAAATGTCTCCATATTTGGTGCTCGTAGTTGTTTCTGTGATCAGTAGAGCTGCATCTTTATTGTTTGGACTCTTTGTAGATGTTGGTTTTATTCTTCTTCTTTGGCTGTTTATCGTTGTTGCTGCTGGTGATAACTTCCTCAGTGAAAGGCGTCTTTGTGGGAAGGAAAAAGCTGCGTAGCACATATTAGCATAGTTTATTTCTTTCTGATTAAAAATCCTTCTTTAATCGGGTCGCAGGTGGTTTTTAAAAAGGTCTCGGAGCATCTTGAACGTGGCTCTCTGATACCTGCTGACATCACGTTCTCTATTTTCCCTTCATTCACTTTCTCCTCGGCTCTCTCCGGGAGGGACGAGTCTGTGCTCTCCAGCCTGGAGAGGCTTTAAATGAGTGACCTTTGAGACAATCAGAGGTGCCCCGTCTCGAACAAATGCTGAATGCTGAACGGCGACCCCCGGGTCCTGGTGCAGGCGGCTGCCCGGGCTGCCTGTGGATTACATTGATCCCCTGAAACAATGGGGCCCACCACGCTCATTGTTGAGGAGGAATTAATAAATAACAACATGTGAATAAATGCAGGGGGGCTTTCTGGAGAGTCGGGGTTTAATACTGTACGCTGCGGAGGCCTCGACTGTGAAATCATTTATTATAAAAGACTTTTCTCTCCTTTTGTCACTGAAGCCATGACAGCGAGTTATTTTACTTCTAACACAGTCAGCAGGTTTATAGAGAAAAAACACTTAATTTCACTTTTATACAACTACTGATCTGAGTCATGGTGTCCTGTTCAGTTAAATGTCATTTATCTAAAAAATAATCCCTCATAAAGTCCAGATGAGGCATGTGTGATATGCAAATTTGATACACAGTAATATCTTACAAATGACTGAAATTAAATGAAACTAGAGATATATACTTATCAGCATAAAATAACCTGTTAACAATATATCAGACAATAGTTGCTTTTGTACATAAACACATTAGTTGATTAGTGTCAGCAGAATTTTACATCTATTTTGATAATCAGTCAATTGTTTAAGTAAAAATGCCAAATATACTTTGGTTCCAGCTTCTGAAATGGAAACATTTCTACATCTTTTTGTATTATCGTACACTAGTATTAACACTTTAAGTAACATGGAATTGAAGTACTAGTAGTATTAGTACCGCTAGTAGTATTGGTAGTAGTTGTTATAATAGTTGTAGTAGTTACAGTTGAAGTACTACTGTAGAGGTATTAGCAGTAGTAAAAGTTGTACTTGTTGTTAGCAGTTATTATTGTAACAGCAGTAGAAATAAAAGTAGCAGCTGTTTATTTGTCATAAGACACCAAATTTACAACATTAAAACACAAACGCAGAAGTTTGTCTCCTCTATTAAACTCTATGAATGAAATCTGCCACTAAAAGCCTCTTTAATCAAACACAGCTCGTTTTTTAATTAATCATCCAATCAGGAGAAGCTTTGTTAATAGTTAAATCTCAGCAAAGATCAATGAAACATGAAGTGGAGGTTCAGCTAATGTAGCTCGAAGCTACATTAGCTGCTACAAGCACAACACACCTGATTGTATACAAGTGGAGGAAAGGGAGTTGGGTTGCATTGTGGGAAATGTAGACACCAGTGTCTCCTGTGTGAGGACTCTGTGATGGACATTTTCACTGTTTTTACAAAACCATTTATAAATAAATCAAGAAAATAATGAGCAGAATGATCAATGATTAAAAATAATTGTCAGTAGTCCAAATTTATTTAAGAACAATTTAAAGATCGGTCACTGAAACTCAAATAAAAATGAAAATATGACTCATGGTATTGACAAAATAATTACATTTTTGTGAAATTAGTTTCTTCTCATAGTCATAACATGTCTAGAAAGATAAAATAAGTTCCTCAGCTTTAAATTTACGACTGTGAAGCTGTAGTAAAACAAAAATGATTACTCATTGTGACTTCTTCAAAAAAGGAGCTTACAGTTATTCAAGATGATTCCACCCAGGATCAACAAATCAAACGTCTTACTGTGAGAATTAACAGGATAAAGTTAGCTAGATAACTTCACATTAGCCTGGATTATTTAAAGGCGGAGAAAGTGATAACAGGGCCCCTGGACGTGCTGATTAGAGCAGATTTGAACACAAAAGCAGGAGACTGAAGCTCCTAAAGAAACTCTACCTCCTCAGTCTCTTGTTAACTCTTTAACAAGCTAACACATCAGCTCCGTCTTAAGGCGGCAGGCCTCTCGCTTCTGTTTTAAGGAGGACTTCCTGATTAGGAATGCAGCGTCTCAGGCAGCAGTGGGACCCTAAATGAGCCTGTTTCCTCCACTTCTTCCCCCTCATCCCCCACAGCACTCTGCCTGGATAATAGAGAGCTCTGATGGGAGCTTTTTTAGGGGGGCAGATGGGGGATGGATGTTTTTTCACTCAAGGAAGAAGAAAAGAAAAAAAAAAAGGATTCAATCTAGAAACTTTGGGTAAATTTTCTGTGTAATTTGCAGGTATTTAACGGTAATTTCACAGAGGCGGTGGTAAGAGTTAAGTTGGTTTAGTTAAATTAATTAATAAATTACAATTTACAATTAATTATTTACAATTCTTTAACTGACTGTGTAGTTTTGTGTGTCTAATGCTGTATAAGCAAATTACATTTCTTCAATAATTTCCTAAAAGTAAACACTAAAAAACAAAGTATTTTCTGTCAGTTAAAGATTGTAATTTATTTAACTACATACGAACCCAAATATAATGTATCGGCACTCACAAATTTTCTGTTTTTTCTCATAATTTGTACCAAATTGCACCACTTTCTCTGTGAAATGTCCTAAAAATGAAATGTTAAATACCTGCAAATTACCCAGAAATTTTCCAGGAAGCTAGTATAAAACTAAAGGAGCTGTAAAATAAAGCTTAACCAACTTTCTTGTGAGGACGGGGTGAAAACTGTAGGGTTGTTTTCTTCAAATATGTATATATTTATATGTATGCTACTTGTTCTTTGGCATTTGATGTTGTTTATCAGAGCGCCTGCCTCTCTGCTGATGTATTTACAGGGTAATTACTGCAGAGAGCAAGGACACTCAGGTCTGAAAGTGCTTTCAAACTGTAAGCCATGTTGCCTGCACAGAAATCTTTTTTATTTTTCTTAACAGCGGCTGCTCAAACTGCCAGAAAAAAAAAGAAATCCCCCTCCCCTCACCCACAAACCACTGTAGTCCATAGAAAAGCATAAAAAAAGCAGCGGCGGGATGAGAAGGGGCAGCGGGATGGAATATAAAATATTTAGAGAGCCTCTTCTTTTCAGTAGTGTGAGGGTGAAGCGGAGGGGAAAGCGAGATGTACTTATCTCTGCTTTGGAAGATGTATTTTTCTTTTGCAGGCAGGAGGAGGAGGAGGAGGAGGAGGAGGAGGTGGCGGTGGACGGGTGGGGGATGGGTGAGGGTGTGTGTGATGATGATGATGATGATGATGATGAGGCCAGTCTGGTGGGTAGGACTGTGAGGAGCAGCAGCAGAGTGTCTGACGCTATGTGGACGAGGCCTCTTTCTGCTGCTTTCTGTTCACATTAGAGTCTGAAATGAAGACACAGTAGAGCTGTTGGCTCTGTTTCTATTGGCTCCTGCTTCAGTAACTGATTGATAGTAACTGACAGTAACAGACTGACAGTTACAGACAGTAACAGACTGACAGTAATAGACTGACAGAAACTGACAGTAACTGACTGACAGAAACTGACTGACAGTAACAGACTGACAGTAACAGACTGACAGTAACTGACAGTAACTGACAGTAACAAACAGTAACTGACTGACAGTAACAGACTGACAGTAACAAACAGTAACTGACAGCAACAGACTGTAACTGACTGACAGTAACAGACTGACAGCAACAGACTGACAGTAACTGACAGTAACTGACAGTAACAAACAGTAACTGACTGACAGTAACAGACTGACAGTAACAGACTGACAGTAACAGACTGACAGTAACTGACAGTAACTGACAGTAACAAACAGTAACTGACTGACAGTAACTGACAGTAACTGACAGTAACAAACAGTAACTGACTGACAGTAACAGACTGACAGTAACAGACTGACAGCAACAGACTGACAGTAACTGACAGTAACTGACAGTAACAAACAGTAACTGACTGACAGTAACTGACTGACAGTAACAGACTGACAGTAACTGACAGTAACAGACTGACAGTAACAGACTGACAGTAACTGACAGTAACAGACAGTAACTGACAGTAACTGACAGTAACAGACAGTAACAGACCGACAGTAACAGACTGACAGTAACAGACAGTAACTGACTGTAACTGACTGACTGTAACTGACTGACAGTAACAGACAGTAACAGACTGACAGTAACTGACAGTAACAGACAGTAACAGACTGACAGTAACAGACTGACAGTAACTGACAGTAACTGACAGTTACTGACAGTAACTGACTGACAGTAACTGACAGTAACTGACTGACAGTAACAGAAAGTAACAGACTGACAGTAACTGACAGTAACAGACAGTAACAGACTGACAGTAACTGACAGTAACTGACAGTTACTGACTGTAACTGACTGACAGTAACAGACAGTAACAGACTGACAGTAACAGACAGTAACAGACTGACAGTAACAGACTGACAGTAACTGACAGTAACTGACAGTTACTGACAGTAACTGACAGTAACAGACAGTAACAGACAGTAACAGACCGACAGTAACAGACTGACAGTAACAGACAGTAACTGACTGTAACTGACTGACTGTAACAGACCGACAGTAACTGACAGTAACAGACAGTAACAGTCAGTAATATTTTTACTCAACAACAGTAGTACTAGTAACAGTAGTAGTACTAGTAACAGCAGTAGTACTAGTAACAGTAGTAGTATTAGTAACAGCAGTAGTACTAGTAACAGTAGTAGTACTAGTAACAGCAGTGGTACTAGTAACAGTAGTAGTATTAGTAACAGCAGTAGTACTAGTAACAGTAGTAGTACTAGTAACAGCAGTAGTACTAGTAACAGTAGTAGTACTAGTAACAGTAGTAGTACTAGTAACAGTAGTAGTACTAGTAACAGCAGTAGTACTAGTAACAGCAGTAGTACTAGTAACAGTAGTAGTATTAGTAACAGCAGTAGTACTAGTAACAGTAGAAGTACTAGTAACAGTAGTAGTATTAGTAACAGTAGTAGTACTAGTAACAGCAGTAGTACTAGTAACAGCAGTAGTACTAGTAACAGTAGTAGTATTAGTAACAGCAGTAGTACTAGTAACAGTAGAAGTACTAGTAACAGTAGAAGTACTAGTAGCAGCAGTGGTACTAGTAGCAGCAGTAGTACTAGTAACAGTAGAAGTACTAGTAACAGCAGTGGTACTAGTAGCAGCAGTAGTACTAGTAACAGTAGAAGTACTAGTAACAGCAGTGGTACTAGTAGCAGCAGTAGTACTAGTAACAGTAGAAGTACTAGTAACAGCAGTGGTACTAGTAGCAGCAGTAGTATCAGGATCAGTGGTAGCAACAGCAGAAGTAGTAACACAAGTAGTTGTAGCAGGAACAATGAGTAGTAGTGGTAACAGCAGTAGTATCAGTATTAGTGTCACTAGTAGATGTAGTTTTATTTGGAAGCAGTAGTAACAGCAGTAGTAGTAGTAGTATTAGCAGTAGTAGTGGCGACAGCAATAGTAACACCAGCATAAATATTTGCTGCAGGAGTAGTACTAACAATGGGAGTAGGAGTAACACTTTGAAGTAATTAAAGTAGTTGTGTTTGCAGTAGTAAAACTGAAAATACTTGTAGTGGTATTAGTAATAGTGGCAGTAATATTAGCTATAGTAGTACTTGTTATAGTAGCACTAGTTCAAGTAGTAGTAGTAGTAGAAGAAGTACCTGAAGTAGAATTTGTTATACTAGTAGTAGTAATGAAATAGTAGTTGTAGTTGCTGTAGCAGTTGTAGCCAATGTAGTAACTTAAGTATTTGTAATAGAGGTAGAAGTACTTGTAGTATTATTATTTTTGCAGTATTAGTACTTGCAACGGTTCATTCTGTCGGTCACTGAATCAAACTTTTCGTTTTCTGCTCACATCAGTCCGGTTGTTTGTGTGAAACAGGATGAAAATACTTGCTGTAGTACTCGTAAAGTAAAACCACTGTGTACCGTCTCAGGTGTTTGTAGTACTCTTAGTATTCTTAGTAGTACTCTCAGTGTTGCAGCGCTGACAGTAACTGTAGAGAGAAGCTGTTTGTGTTTCTCTCACAGTGGAAACAGCAGTGAAGTGTGATCTGTGTACAAATACTCTGAAAGTACCTGCAGTGACATCACGCCTGTCTGTCTGTCTGTCTGTCTCTATAACTTCCTGTCTCTCTCTCTAACTTCCTGTCTGTCTGTCTGTCTCTGTCTGTATAACTTCCTGTCTGTCTCTCTAACTTCCTGTCTGTCTCTCTAACTTCCTGTCTGTCTCTCTAACTTCCTGTCTGTCTGTCTGTCTGTCTCTCTAACTTCCTGTCTGTCTCTCTAACTTCCTGTCTGTCTCTCTAACTTCCTCTCTGTCTGTCTGTCTGTCTCTCTAACTTCCTGTCTGGCTGTCTGTCTCTCTAACTTCCTGTCTGTCTGTCTGACTGATGAACCATCCTGTCTCTCTCTCTGTCTGTCTGTCTGTCTGTCTCTCTTTCTAATATCCTGTCTGTCTCTCTAATGTCCTGTCTGTCTGTCTGACTGGTGAACCGTCCTGTCTCTCTCTGTCTGTCTGTCTGTCTGTCTCTCTAATGTCCTGTCTGTCTGGCTGTCTGTCTCTCTAACTTCCTGTCTGGCTGTCTGTCTCTCTAACTTCCTGTCTGGCTGTCTGTCTCTCTAACTTCCTGTCTGTCTGTCTGTCTCTCTAATGTCCTGTCTGTCTGTCTGACTGATGAACCATCCTGTCTCTCTCTGTCTGTCTGTCTGTCTCTCTGTCTCTCTTTCTAATATCCTGTCTGTCTCTCTAATGTCCTGTCTGTCTGTCTGTCTGACTGATGAACCGTCCTGTCTGTCTCTCTGTACAGAAGCTGGCAGTCAGAAGTTGTCCTGTAGGGTCGACCAAGCCCTTGTCTCTCATCAAGCCTCCCAGCCAGGGCATCGCCATCTCCGTGGTGCCGGCCAAGGCTCCCGTTTCCATGGTGACCGCACACATTAACGGACAGAAGGCGGCGAGCTCGGAGCCGTTGCAGACGTCCCCCATCAACCTCCAGACGGGCGGCAGGGTGGCGGCCGCCGGTGTCCACCCGTTCAGCAGCAGGAGAGCCGGAGAGCTGCCTCCCTCTCAGGTAAAAACACACCTGCACATGTGTGGAGTGATGTCATCGGGGTCATCTCACAAAGTTTTAACAACAAACTGGAGGCGTGGAGTCGACAGAAAGGGAGGTTTTAGTGAAAAGACACCATCCAGTTGCATTATGGGAAATGTAGGATCCAGTGCTAAAGACTGAGACACTGTAGAGACTCTTCAGCTTTGACTTCTTCTTCTTCTTTCAAATAATTGACAGATTAATCAATGAGAGGAGGAGAAAAGGATTGTCACGAGTCAGTTTTTATTGTTTATTGTTTAATGGGCAGTGAAGAGACGGAGAGGTGGGTGTGACATGCAACAAAGACTCTGTTTACACTTGGTTTTAAATGCATCATGGGTAATCGGATCACAAGTGGAAACGACCACCAGGACGCATTGTGATCCGATCGCTCAAACCGCTCGCCGAGGTAGTCTGGGACTCATCTGACCACAAATCTTTTGTAGTGTAAACACTAATGTGTCCTGAAAATATGTCATCAACAGGAAAATACGTCATCAGTGCAGGACGTGGTGGTTGTTTTGGCGACGCCAACGCCAAACTGCCAACAGTGGGAACAGCCCGTACATGTATATTAGTTCTTGAAACATCTTTGTTGTCTTAGCAGCCTGCGTGAAATAAATCTGACGTAATAACTGCGTGGAAGTGATGTAGGCGGTGACGACATCTGAACACAAGTGGTCATCTGGACGCCTTGGAGACGCCTGATAGACACAGGTGTGAACGGCGACATGTAAATACATTTTAAAACCAAGTGTAAACATGCTCAAAGGTTCCTGGCTGGAATCAAACCTAGGGACATCGTGGTCACATGACATGTGCTGCAACCAATCAGCTACCGCGGCTTTGTTCCCTAATTTATCGCAAATTTAATTGAATTTCCATAAACAGTAGGTGGCGCTAATCCTCCAGTCGCTGCCATTAAACCGTCGCAGAAGAAGAAGAAGAGACACAACGAGACGACGTCATTAAAAGCTCAAACGATGGAAAACATGATGGAAATATGACGTTTGTGTTAGTTTCGTGTATCACAGATCTGATGTTTTCAGCTCTTCAGTCACATGATTCATGGACGTCATCGTTTATCCACACAGCTGCTGTTACACCTCAGACAACAGGAAACTCAGCAAATTTGAAAATGCAAATAAAAAGCAGGTGGATGGAAACACACCTGCTGGGATTCGTTCCCACAGTTGTAGAATCTGGATCTGCTGCTCAGACTCTCTGAACCGCCAACAAACCAACAAACCAACAAACCAACAAACCAGCCTGCGTTTGTTTTTTAGATGCAGGGTTGTTTTTGGTGTGTTATCTGACGGTAGACGGAGAGGAAGCTGTGTGTAGTTTTTATTTCCACCTGCTGGTGCAGCTTGAGATCACTGTTACAGATTCTCCTCTCCAGAAAGGAAAATAATATATTTTTTTTAATCTTTTTGACCTGTTAAACACATATCACGGTTTATAAAATTGTCCGACACGGAGAAAAAGGTTTTTTTTTTTTTTTGTGATGCATCAGAGAATCAGAGATGCTGTTTTTTTTCCCTCCAACCTCTGAGTGGCTGTTAGGATTCAGGCCACAGCGTCTCGTCTCCTCCGCACTCTGTATTCAGCACCATCACCTCCATCAGCACACACAGCCTGGATCAGAGCTTCACGCTCCACACTATTACAGTAAACGCACGGCACCATAGAGAGAGAGAGAGAGAGAGAGAGGAGGAAGAGGAGGGCCGAGCCTCGCGGGGCCTCGGGCTGCCGCTTTATGATCCCCGCTGTCTCCGTCCATCACACGTCTTATGTAAGATGGAGCACGTCTGTTATCATTAAACCTTAAAAATAGGTTTGCAGGAAGGCCGAACGCGACCTTTTTAGAGGTGCACGAAGACAGAAAAACAAAACAACTAAGCGGCGCAGAGTTCATTCTTCATTTAATATGTCGTGTTGTGAGTGTGAGTGATGACGGATCTGTTTCTGCCTGAAACAGTTCAATTCCAAAGAGGAAAAATCAGGTAATTTAAGTTTCAGATATGGACTTAAATGAGTTATTTGAAATATAAAAACAATATAAATTCTTAATTACGGCTGTAACAGTTGTTTTCATTATCAGTTGATAATTTTTTTTAAATGAATTATGTAAATATCTTGTTATATTTGACCAACAGTACCAAAACCAAAGATATTTTAGAGTTTACCATGATATAAAGAAGATGGAGGCTGGAAATCTTCACATTTAAGCAGCTGGAATGAGAAGATAATTAGTATTTTTGCTTAATAATTATTGTAAATTATTAATTGACTGTTGCTGAACAAACTACTCGAATAGTCGACAGCTCTAATCTTTATTCTCCTGTTTTATGGACTAACTGTTTTTTTTTTTTTTTTGCAGCTTATCAATAATCAGTTTCACAATTTTAAAAGGATCCATGAGAGCGGTGTACTCAGTAGGGAGCCATCTGATTGGCCGTCTTAAAACGAACCTTTTCCTGCATCTGATTGGATGAACTTGAGTCAGTTTTACTCTTATAGATCAGTTTCAGAAGTCTTTAAACCCGTCACTCACGAGTTAAAAACTGCAGAAACATGGCGACTGAGCTGATGATGTCACCGATGATGTCACTGATGATGTCACTTGAGTCAGCAGACCTCTGCTGGAGGCTAGCGGCTCCAGGCTACATTAGCCGCTACTAGCATAGCACAGCACCATCTGTGCAGTTGCATTATGGGTAATGTAGGCGACAGGTTTTGACAAGGAAAAGCAGTATGTCTGGTTCTGTTGCATCGATTTAGATCCTTTTTGAAATCAAACTGTCTATTGTGAGTTTGATAATGTTAGAGGCGTGAAATGCTAAATCTGTGGAGGTCGTACAGAATCTGACTGTATTTCAGAGCTGCAACAATTAGTTGATTAGTTGCCAACGTAAAATGTGAATATTTTCTGGTTTCTTTAGTCTCTATGACAGTAAACTGAATATCTTTGTGTTGTGGACAAAACAAGACATTTGAGGACGTCGTCTTGGACTTTGGCATTTAAATGGGCCAAATAACTAATCCATTAATTGAGAAAATATTAAAAATGATCTGTAAATGCATTCAAACCTAGACTGGAACCTCCACTCAACTATAAATATGCCCTCAGACGTTGTAAACTACTAGTAGCTACAGTTTAGCTACTCTAAATTACAGCTACAAACTGTCCAGACTGCTGACAGTTGATTTCTGTGTTGACGTGTCGCGATGAAGGTGAAGAAATACTAGATTTACTCAGGAAAACGCAAATAACTGTTATTATAAAGAACACTACAGACTGGGATCAATTCACAGTATAATACAGTATAATTTACTAACTCAGAAAAAAAGTGGATTTAGTTATTCAGACAGTTCAGAAGTTTTGACGAGTCACATATTTATTTATTTGTTTGCACATATATAAAAAAATACAACAGTATGATTTGATTTGTACATAAGGACATCTACATATTATAAAAACACACTTCTATATACATATACTCAACTATATATGAATTCAAACATAAGAAGTTAAAAGCTGAAACAAGCCTCCAAACTCTCCTCAGAGTTGTTCTGCAGTAAAAGTACATAAGTATTATGAGCTTGATGTAGTTAAAGTATTGCAGTAAAAGTACATAAGTATTATGAGCTTGATGTAGTTAAAGTATTGCAGTAAAAGTACATAAGTATTATGAGCTTGATGTAGTTAAAGTATTGCAGTAAAAGTACATAAGTATTCTGAGCTTGATGTAGTTAAAGTATTGCAGTAAAAGTACATAAGTATTCTGAGCTTGATGTAGTTAAAGTATTGCAGTAAAAGTAGTGGTTTGGTCCCTCTGACTGATATATTATTATATATGACATCATTAGATTATTAATAGTGAAGCATCAGTGTTAGAGCAGCATGTTACTGTTGTAGCTGCTGGAGGTGGAGCTAGTTTACACTACTTTATATACAGTTAGCTAGTTTAGTCCAGTGGTTCCCAACCTAGGGGTCGGGCCCCTCTAAAGGGTCAGCAGATAAATCTGAGGGGTGGTGAGATGATTAATGGGAGAGGAAAGAAGAAAAAACAAAGTTCTGATACACAAATCTGTTTTCAGTTTCTGGACTTTTCTCTAATCTTTGATTTTTGCTGAAATATTGGATCATTTGAACATTTATTGAAATGAAAGCATGTGAGAAGTTTAGAGGGAAAAATCACTATTTGGTGGAGCTGTTAACAACTCATAGACATGTGAAATGTGACCCCGACTACACACTGCTTTTTGTAAGACGTCAAAAGACAAAAAGGTTGGAAACCACTGGTTTCATCTTTAACAATGTGTTGTATTTTAAAAGCTTGTTATATTATCCATTGTGTCAAATCTTCATCCGAAAAGTAACTAAAGCTGTCAAATAAATGTAGTGGAGTAGAAAGTACAATATTTCCCTCTGAAATGTAGAAAGTAGCATCACATGGAAATACTCAAGTAAAGTACAAATACCTCTAAACTGTACTTAAATAAATGTATTTAGTTACTTTCTTCCTCTGGATGTGTCATGTCTGCTCCGACACAAACGCAGACATTTCCTGCGATAAAGCCGCTGCGTTTCATCAATGTGTCACTCCTCCTCCTCCTCCTCCTCAGCCTCCCCGTCGGGTTGTCGGGTGCTGGAGGTGAACAGGTCAGGCGACGGGATTGTCTCCTCGCTCTTTATGGCTGTATTGTTGGGAGGGAGTGGGCGCTCTTCACCCAGCTGCCTGCCTGCGAGCACCAGGCAATAAAGAGGAAAAAAAAAACCCTTGCAGGCCTCCACGCTGTTCTCGCCTTCATCATCAATCGAGAGTCATAAAGGCTCGACCAATCAGAGGCCGTGCTGGCTGGTGTGTGGACTGAGGAGAGGAGGTGGGGGGGGGGGAGGAGGAGGTCCCTCACACCACCTGGCCACTAATTTGGAGATCAATAATGAGGTGTAATGGGACTGCTGCTCTGCATGAGTGCACACATTATAGCTGCATTGTTTCAGTAACACAGTGAACTCTGAGCGACACACTGCAGGAACAAAACCATCATGTGTTTGACAGATTTAAAGTCCAGACGTCTCTCAAACTTCTCCCAGACTAAATATTTCCAGGTGGAACTAATGCACAGAAAAAACACAAAATACTAGAGCTGCAACGATTAATCGATCAACAAAATGGACCAGTTGTCATGTGGGCAATTTGGTTTTGAGCACAAATGTTAAAAGTTTACTGGTTCCAGCTTCAAAAATGTGAATATTTTCTTTTTTAAATACTATTCTATGATGATAAACTGATTATTTTTGGGTTTTGGACATTTTTAAAAGTAACTGTGGACTTTGGGAACCTTTAATAGACATTTAGTTGCCCTACAATACACCTCAAAGCACTGAACCAATAAAATCAGACTCTCACTGTAAACTGCATGAATGTCTCCTGCTATGCAGAGAGAAATAAAACAAAGTCGGACTGACCTACGTTGTGTTTTTTATCAGTATCAGGTCAGGTACGTCCACCGTATTCATTATGACCTCTTTCACTTAATAGCTGTAAATATTTAGAAGTTTATTTGTGCAGCACAAATTCAAAAGTGCTTTATATAGAACATAAAAGCAACACAAGGCAGAATATAAAAAAGACACTGAATTACAATTAAAGTATTAAATTGGAAATAAAAAGGAAAAAAGCTAAAATAGAGGAAGACCGATAAAACATCTCATCTGTACATAACAACTAAATCAAGTGATGTGTAAATCTCCACTTAGTAAACTCTCAGGGCTGTTTTGCAGCATTTAATCATAAATCAATCACTTTCTTAAGTTATTAATAACCACTAACTAGTTTAAAACTTCCTAAATGAGGTTCCACCATTAAAACTTAAGAAATGTCTCATCTAGTGAACATGTAAATCTATTAAAACATCTGCACTGTTTACAACCAGTTTACCCACGACTGAAGTGCCCTGAGATGATGTTTGTTGTGATTTGGCACTATATAAATAAAAATTGATTGATCGATTGATTGATTACTCACAAAGACATTTCTTAAGTTTCAATGGTGAAACCAGATTTAGGAAATCAGTAGTTTGAAACTAATTAGTAAAAGACTTCACACACAAACTTAGTGATGGATTTATTTATATCAGCTGCTGCAACACAGACCTGTTTGTTTGTTTGTTTGTTTGTTTGTTTGTTTGTTTGTTGGTCATGAATCATTTAATTTTATAGTTGCATGTCTGGCGGTTTAATGATGGTATTTTGGGTTTCAGTTCTTGTGTCTGTTGTGTTAGCTATCAGTTATCTTGATGGTCAGAGGTCAGTTTCATTTTTATTTCTTCACAAATCAAAAATAATAATGGAAAGTCGTGTGCAGACGGAGGTTTAAGAGTTAAATTAACACAAGAAACTGAAATAGAATGTCACACACTGCACTGGTTTGTTATAACTAGCAGATAAAATAATCATTAATATTCTTCAGCACACCGGTTGTTGTGGACTGAATGTGTTCGTCTACAGTTCAGGGCCGTTTTGTTCCAGTGTTCGTCTTTCACAGCTCTGAGTGGGAAAGCGGCCACTTGAAGGGGCCATCCACCTTCCTCCGGCTTTGACGAGACTCGGAGGCGGATGGCAGAGAGATGACCTTGGCTGCTGTTTTAAAGAGGATAAAGATGTCTTTAGAAGGCGGCGAGATGGAGAGCCATGAAAGAGAAGCAGGATCTTTCAAAAAAGATCTCGCCTCCTTGTAGCCTCTCTCTTAGTTCCTCTGCGTCAAGCTAACAGGCGCTTAACAGAACCGCAAACATCTCCCATCCTTATGTCTATAAGGTGCCCAGTCTCTCAAAATACACTTTGATTTTAGCTCTGAACTAAAGTTATGTGCAGGAGTGTCTCTATAGATATATATAGATCAATAAGATAAGGAATTTCAGTGAAGCCTTGTTTTGAAGGCACTTTCATTTTTAAATTTTCTGTGTAATTTACAGGAATTTAATGGCTGATTTATAGGACATTTTACAGAAAGGGGGTGCAATTTATTACAAATTATAAGAAAAAGAGAAAAAAGTGTTGAGTTGGTTTAGTTGGTGCGTTTCCACTCATAGTAAGTAATTAAGTAAGTTTTTGTTATGTAACTTACTATGTAAGTTACTTATTTACATAGTAAGTAAAGATGTACATTAAAAGCAAACATAGTAACAACAATATAAAGAGGTACAAAATAAAATAATATCAACAAAAACAAAACAGAAAAACATACATTTATTGTTTTTTTTATTTGTGTTCATATTTAGTTGTTAATTTGCAAAAAAATCTTAAATTCTTGATAATTCTTTAAAAGACAGAAAAAAGTCTAGTTTTCTGTGTCCAATAATGTGTTAATATTCCACAGTCATTTAAAGGTAATTTTTTCAATAATTTCCCAACAGTAGTTGCCATTTAACTGTTAATTCTTAGCACATTTCTTTGAAAGAGTCATGCCATTTGGTAGTTTATGGAAAATATGATCATTATAGAGTTTTCTAGAGTATTTTCTGTCAATTAAAGAATCAAATTTATTAAGAATTTCTTTAAATTAACAACTACATATAAAGTCAAATCCTGTGTAGTGAGTGGGAACTTGCAAACTAAACCAGCTTTTCTGTTTTTCTTATAATTTGTACTAAATTGCACCACCTTTTCGGTAAAATGTCCTTAAATTTAACTGTTAAATACCTGCAAATTACACTGAAAATGACCAAGAAAATAGTATCAAATGAAAGGAACTGTAAAATTTCTAATTTGATAAAAATTAATTGTATTTATTATTTTAAAATAACGTAAACCTCCAGTTTTTAATGTTATAAAATATAAATATACAGTAGATTCTGGTGAGATTGCAGGGATTTAGTGGTTATGGAGGTTTTGGGAGTTCTTGTCAAACTTCCAGTCGATTTGAGAAGGTTTCAAGGATCGTTCTTGAGGTTGTAGGAGTCCTTGATCCAGTTCAACGCCTCCTGGAAGAGGTTTTAGATTCAAGGTTCGTTGTAGGGATCTTGGATGTTTTTCCAGGAGTTATTGAAGATGTTGTGGAGAAAGGTCGTGGAGGCGGTTCTGGCGTCCTCGAGGAGGTTTGAGGAGGATTTTGAGTTTATTCCAGGGATCAGTGAGGAGGATTGTAGATTTGATGGATCTGATGAGGAACAGCGTTGCCGTGGTAACTGTATTGTATTCCTGCTCGGACTGGGATCAGTGGAGTAGATGTAATGAATTTCTCACTTGCACAGACTGAACATTGACACCGAGCTTAAAACCATCAGCTGATCGATTGATTAGTCGATCGACAGAAATGTTTATTAAAGATTATCCAGCTACAGATTCTGCCCGTGTTATAAATCATAATTTCTTTTTCATTTTTGGACAAAATAAGCTGTTTCAGGGCATCACAGTGGAGTTTAAACTCTTGTAATGTTGCTTTTGTTGGCTTATTTTTTCTTTGAAATAAGTTTATAAGTAATTTCCATTCGCTTAAGATGTTTGCGGGAAAGGATTACATGTCGTTATGTACTAATTATGATTAAACTTGATAAGAAAATAACAAGGAACAGATTTAATTAATTTATTTGATATTCAAAGAAAAAGCAGATAAATTAGTAGTTAAATGGTGAATGGTAGATGTCAGGTTGGTGGAGTTTAAAAGAAACTTTGAATTTAAAAAAAAATTCACATCATTGAGCTCATAACATTTTGTATTTTCGGTAGAAATAATTTCCCTTTTTTCTTAGAAATTCATATAATCAGGAGGCACTTAATGGCTGTTCTTTCCCCCACTTTCACTTTAATTAAAGTGTAATCACATACTGTAAACTGACTTTCTGGGACATTATTAGGAAATGAAGGAAACATGTTTTTTGTTCTTTTTTCTATTTGAACTTCTGTTTTTAAAATGTCAGCATCTTATACAGGTGCGGTACAATTTCAATACTTTTTCACTGGAGGTGCAGAATTAGTTGTTTAATTGATTAGTTGCCAACTATTCTCTGATTCCAGCTTGTTAAATGTGAATATTTTCTGGTTTCTTTAGTCTCTATGACAGTAAACTGAATATCTTTGGGTTTATGGACAAAACAAGACATTTGAGGACGTCATCTTTGGCTTTGGGAAATATTAGTCAACATTTTTCACAATTTTCTGACATTTAATGGACCAAACTACTAACCGATTAATTAATAATGAAGATAATCGTTAGTTACACCCCTAATTTCCACTTTTAAACATGTCAGTTTCCAGCCGCCTTCATATTCTCTAAGCTATAAAAAATAAGCTATAGAAAATGTAAGTAGATATAAAGTATGTCAGTAGTAGCAGGATGAGTTATTGTTGTCTCATAAAGTTCACAAACATTTATAATCCCATATGTTGTATGAGGGAAGGTCAGGTTTCACCATAATTGTAACGCACTTAATAAAACTGGTTCTTATGGTTTATGGGGACGTTGAAAGCATCATTATTAGAAAAGAGTGTTTGCATGTGTCACAGTTCATCTCTCTCTCAGCTCAGAGAGCGTGAATGAAATGAAAAGCTTCTTCATGATGAAGATGGAGAGTAGTGAGGAGGAGAGTCCAGAGAGAGAGAGAGCGGACGTGACCTCAGACGGCGCCCTCTGCTGGCAGCTGGAGGAACTACAGGTGCAGAACTGTTTGATCTGCACCAATGTATCTGTTCGGTCAAATCATTTCATGTATAATAACAGTATAGAGCTTGTAAAAATACCATCCACAACAGAAGAAAAAAAAATCTACAATATTTCACCTTAAATTTCCTTTTAATCGTTTTTAAGCATCGTTTTTTTGGAGGACAAAACGATCTCCACTAGAATCTAAAAAAAGTCAAGTCCCCCCTATTTAGCATTTATATGTCAGTATTTATAACACACTATAATGTAGTCATAAGCAGATACAAAGACATTTTAAGTGTTAATTAATGTACAGTATTCTCCTATAAATACAATTTTTATATAGTTTGTAAAGCAGCAACACAGGAGGAGACACTTACATCTGCTAACAACCACATTATAGTATGTTATAAACTATTTATTAACAGTTTATAGATTATTAATGATGAGTTGGTTCTGTTTTGAGCTACTGGAGGGTTTTTTTTAAATCTTCATGAGGTGTAAATGTTTTTCTTCCTTTTTTTTTCTTTCTTGAAAATAAAACCTTTAATTAGTTTTTAGCATCACAAATTTCACTAATATACTTGTGATCATTGACTCTTTTTATTATAGTCCATTTATTTTATTTTGTTTATTTATTTATTAAAAAAAAAAGAAAAGTACAAACATCAAAAAATTTTCAGTGTATTTCAGTCATTTTTTGCTTGTGAACTGTGACCGACGTGAGCCGAGTCGAGTATTCGTCGTCTATTTTGAGCCACGAAGCTCCGAACGTCGTCTCGCTTTGCTGCTGAGTTCACGTTTTTCAGGAGGATATGATGATGATGATGATGAAGATGATGATGATGGTGGTGCAGTCAGCGTCTGGTCCCCGGAGACAGAAAGCAAAGACTTCCTCACAGATGATACGTGTCGTCTCTTCTCTGTCGTCTCGTTTTTGTCCTCGATTGCTGCGTGTGCACTTCCTCCTCCTCCTCCTCCCTCCTCCTCCTCCTCCTCCTCCTCTTCCTCCTCCCGCTGTGATGACAGGCCGATGGCAAACTCAGAACTTCAGCCCACCTTCAAATGACGACTTCATAACTACTTTCTCTATAATCCCTCCATCTCCTCTCTCTCTCTGTGTCCTCGGCTCACCACCTTATCTCTTCTCTCCTTTTTCCAAATAATTGTGTTTCCCAGTAAACATTCGATTTCTGAGAAAACTGTTTTCTGAAAAGCGTTGCACTCAATGATCTGGAGTTTTTTTTTTTTACTGATGTTGATGTGATTATAGAGTTAATGCTAAAAGTGCTGTTTCCTCAGCTTATTGTCATTATCTTAATCTTGTTTCAGAGGTTATTTTTAGCCATCTGGCAGTTTATAAAACTCACTGTAGTGGTAGTCGACCTAGAATACCAACATTTTGGGAAATCCACTTTAGTCTCATCTCTGTGGGTAAAAAAAGGACTAAATTTGGTGATAATGTTCAGTAGTGGAAAGTAACTAAGTGCATTTACTCAAGGGAACATCTGCAGCTGAGTTACATAATACTAATTACATTCTTCTGATTAAATTACCTTTTGTACAAGTTTACCATCCCAGCTGTAGTTTGTATGAAGCTTTTTGGATGTTTAATGTGGAGTAATTATGGTGGATGATCATTGCGGTATTTATTGTGTTTCTGCATCTTTAGTCTTCTTAAAGCAGCTATAATTGATACTTTTTAATCATAACTGTGTCTGATGTGTCAGTGTGTAATGTGTTGGTGAGAATTATCAGTGTATAGTGAGTTTCAGCTCATTGTTTATCTGTCCGGCTGCAACTTTTACTGTTCTGGTTCACTCTCAGCGTCTCATAGCGTCGTTTTCAGAGAAAAAGTTGTAAAAAGCATAGACTGTATAAAAATATGGACGTAGTTACCGTGACGTCACCCGTTGGTTTCTGAAGAAGTGAGCCGCTCCGGCCGTCGCCATCTTGGCTGTGCGTGATGCTGCCTAACTCCCAGCCAATCAAAAATGGGCAAAGAGGCGGGCCGAATGGCTGAAACAAGCCACCTAGCGGCTGGCGGACCTGTCACTCAAAGCAGCCATGTCCTTCATTATGCCTAACTTTACAGCTTAATAAAACTTAATAAAACGGGTGAGTTATAAAAAAATTCACCCCCCGTACAGTTGTCATGAAAGAGGAAATTAGCTACAGAGACCAAAGCTGTTTTTTGTACCAGGCTGTAAACATGTTTATTTCTGCTGTAAAGTTGGGCATTTTAACATGGGGGTCTATGGGGATTGACTTGTTTTGGAGCCTCAAGTGGTCGTTCAAGGAACGGCAGTTTTTGGCACTTCCATATTGGCTTCATTTTACAGCCCCGGAGGTTGCTCCTTGGTAAAAAGCCGCTGTACACTACCTGCAAACAGACAGTTAGCTGTAGACTAGCTGGTGAACATAGTGGAGCATTTAGCAGCTAAAGAGCCAGATATTTCCCTCAGGAGTTGGTGGAGAGCAAAAACAGAGCTAAAAGAGAGTGAATATTGGACTTACATTCACCAGGTGGACAGAAACACGACTCCAAATGAATGATAATGTTGCTCCATAACTGCTGGATTTGGAAATAAACAACTGTTTGCTAACTAGTTCAACATATCAACTTAAAAGCTGATGATGTGTGTTAGTGTTTGTACTTGTTTCTGATGGAAACTCGTGTTAATGCAGGTTTAAAGACAAGTCTAGACTTCCTGTTCAGGATGTTTAGTCTAGATTAGCAAAAAAAGACTGGAAGCAGGGGGAAACTGCTAGCCTGGCTGTAGCATATATTTTCAGATATTGACACCCCCCCCCCGCCCCCCCCCCTCCGTCTGGTTTATCACAGCAGGTTTGTCAGATTTGGGGGAGGGAGGAGGATGGAGGAGGGCTGTCAGTGTTCACTGCAGAGCTGTCATCTGTCTCACAGACGGGATTGACTTTGCTATTTGGAGGAAAAAATAAAAGAAGAAGAAAATTCATTTAGAGAAACAGGAAATCACTGGTCCAAGGTTGTGTTCGGCTCTTGAGAGGAAGAGGAGGACGAGGACAAGGAGGCCCCCTAAAGCGAAGGTGCTTAGGTTTGGAGAAAAGAGGCAGCAATTACGAAAATGAAAGCCCTTGCACTGCAAGAATTTTCATCTCGGCAGTTTCCATGGGAACAGGCCTCGGCCGCCTCCTCCCCCCTCCTCCTCCTCCTCCTCTTCCTCGCCGAGCCGTTCTGCAGCACAATACAATGGAACGAAGGGATTTTCACAGAAGAAGAAAGGAGGGGGGGGGGGGGGAGGAGGAGAAAACTTTCCTCTTTTCTGTTTCTCATCTGACGGCTGTAAATGTCTTTAATTCATTTTACTGTTCAGGTTCAGTTTGACAGGAAGTGTCAGCCAATCACAGCGCAGTAATCACAGACAGCACAGTAACCTTTCTGTGTTTGTTTTTATTAACATTTAGTTTCTATCTGGATTTATAAGGAATTTATTGTTTGAGCTTCCTGTTTTCTAAAAGAAGAGAATCTCTAAAGTAAATACAAACATGTTTTTGTGATTAATAAAAAGATTGTAGAGCTGATTAATGTCAGTTCAATTAATCTAATATTCTCTCTATAGATTGTTTAATCTTCTTGTCTACAAAATATGAGAAAATAGTAAAAAAAAAAAATGCCTGTTTTTATTTCTTATATTGTTTATTCATTATAATATAGACATATACTATATACATATATAGACAAATACAATTTAGAACATAAAATGAACACATCAGAAAAAACAGTTCACTCGTCTCTCACATCTCGACTTTTAGAGTTTTTGTGGAGTTTTTTTTTTATCCGAATCAAATCGTTTTAAAGCTCTTGGAGGAAAATGGTTGGAATAAAGATCGTAATCATAGAGCACGGTATCATCTTCAGGTCACTAAACTCCCCCAAAATCCCCAAAAAATATTACAGAGCTCATGACCTCAGCGTCCTCGCTTCCTGCAAGGTTTTATTTCATTCTTTCCTTTGTGACATTCAAAAAAAAGTCAAAAAAACATTGATAGAAAGAAGGTTTGTATTCTGTTTTTGTAAAAATTTAAAGATATATGTGATGATACTGGATTGACTGCAGTCAAATCAGGACCAAAACTAACAAAAACACAACAATACACATGAATGTTATAATCAACATCATAGAGTTATGATGTATTTTGAAGCCTGGTCACTTACTTTCCTACAGTCACATGAAATTGTAATAATAATCACATTAATTACATCATCTCAGTCCTTCTGAACTCAGTCTGATGAGTTTTCTGTTGTTTGTCCTCTACGCTCCACCGTATTTTATGTGTCGGTCAGCCGTAAACGTCAGCGCCGGTTTGACCTTGACTGAAGCTGCGGTCGATGTCAGCTGATCTACAGTCTGAACCTCGGCGCAGGAAATGATGTCATCACGTAGTGAAACAGCCAGAAACCTTCATCAGTATCTGCAGCTCCAACAGACGAAGCCTCCTGGAAACCATAAACGACACAAACTACCTTAAAACTAAGAATAATAACAAATAAACTAACAAACACAAAAACTAAAATACACTCTGTTCCTGCGAGGTTCAACTCTGGAGTCAAAGCATAAAGAAAAAGAAAAATCGTTTACTAAAAATTAAAATTTCATTTCACAGTTGAGGTGTTTATATGATGTGTATTAACGAGTTATAATGAGAAAATACTTCAGATTAAAAGTCCAGTTTAGGTTGTGAAATGTCTGTTTAATAAAAAGTCAGTTTTACATTTCATTACTATGATATGTTATACTTGTGGAATAATTACAGACGTTGAAGAGTTTTTAATGTAATTTGTGAATTAAACGTTAAAAAAAAAAGTATGAATCAGATACTCAAAGATGGCTCCAAATAATAATAATAATAATAATAATAATAATAATAAGTCTTAATAAGAGTCACAAAATATCACAAATACAATCTGTAAATGTTAAAGCAGGAAATAAATTTGAAATTTTACATATTTTTACATGTAATATCACAGCAGACACATTAATAAATGGAACAACAAATCGCTAATTTTTATTTTGCGATTCCATTTTAAAACACAAATGTTTATTCATAATTTAAAGACAGAATAAGGAAGAATTATTATTAATGGAAGTAATATTTTTTATCTGTATTTTTTCTTACTTATAGAATATATATTTAAACCAAAGATTACAAAGTGCTTTACAAAAACACAGAATACATTTGTTATTAATTTAATATAATTAAACAATGTGTATATTATTAGTGGTTATGTATCTTTAAACATTAAATAGTTTTTTTTAAAATTTTGTCACTTATCATGTGCACATAAAATTTGAGAAATTGATAAAATTATTTGATTTGAATATTGTCGTCCCTGAACTTCCATACATGATTTCATGGCAGTTTTAAAATTCATCTTTTGGGTTTAAATTTTTCATTAAATGTTTTGTTAATGCAGCAGTTTTTAATACCAGTCTGCTGACTCTTCTTTCAGGCTTTTTGTTTGATTTGGTGAAAAGTTTCTCAGCAGCAGGAAGTTTGTTGTGAAAAACAAGCTGCTGGTGACAGATTTCAGCAAAAAAAAAAAAAAACCCTCCTCGTTAGTTTGGAGAGAGAAGCTGCTTTTCTTTTATTTTTAATGCCGGGCAACAACAAGAGAAACAGAAACAGCCATGGAGAATGTTCTCTGACTAACGAGAGGTTTGGGAGGATTTTCTTCCATGTGAGGTTTAATTAAATCATGAGAGCTGAAACCAGACAAACAGCGTCCAACCGAGGTGAATTAAAGCTGCGTTAATGTCGTTTGGTTTCATCTGTGTTGAACCGGCTGACGCTGATTTAATGCAGGAAGACAAATGAAAGGTGAAGAACGCTGATTCTCATTACGGTGCTGTTAAACTGTTATTCTTGGATATGAATCGCTGGCTGTTTGTCTTCCTGCTGCAGTCGGTTTAACAGTCAGATGAACAGTTTTAACAAGAGTCTCATGTTCAGGCTGAAACACAGTAGTGTGATGTGTAGTTAGAGCTCCCCGTGTGGACGTTTCTGGTTGCTGCAACTGGAGCTGCAATGATTGAACGAAGCAGAAAATGTCAAATATAAGCTGGTTTCAGCTTTTTTTAGATGTGAGGATTGTGAAGCGTTTGTGTGTCATACATGAAAATAAACTGAATATCTTTGGATTTGTGACTGTTGATCAGACAAAACTAGACGTTTGAAGACATTAGAAAGGACATATTTCACTATTTTGTGACATTTAATAGGCAAAATGTCAGATGAATCCATAGTGAAAATGTTGTTTTTGTTGTTTTAACTGGTGATTGATGGTTTCCACTCTGAAACAACATCAAACACAGATACGGAAGATGAATCTGTGAGCGACATGAACGTGTTTCCTGGTGTGAATTCGTTAAACTTCAACACTAACGAATCTCTTATAAAACCTTTGATCTCGCTGTTCATTAACAAAGATCAACATGAAACACGTGTTCATGTCTCTGCTTTAAATAAAGTTAGTGTGTTCTCTGCAGAGTGTTTATATCATATTATTTTATGTTTCCTTTATGTCCTGTTGTGTAAAAAGTATGTTTTGGTTTGTTTGTTGTATGTTTATTTGTATTTTATTTTATTTTTTTGCAATTTTTAAAATTATTTTTTGCAAGTTTTGGTGTAGAAATAAAGATTCCTAAAAAATCTGCTGCTCATAAAGAGCTCAACTTATCAACTTATCAATACTCATACGGTGTTTTGTCAATACTTTACTGTAATGAAATGTGTGTGAGTGGAGACTGATCAGCTGATTGATCAACGTGTGAATCAGGAGCAGCTGTTAACAGAAACATTGATGAAGCTGATCAGACGTATTTGAACCTTTTAGTTGCTGCAAATGTTGAAATGTAAAACTAATAAGATCCGACATTTTTCTCTGTATTTGATAAATGTCAGTAAGTGATGCGTTCGTGTGTCTTTCAGATGCTGGGAACTCTCACTGCTGTGCCCATCAAGGTGCCTCAAGTCAGCTCGCTGCACCGGCTGGCAGGACAAGCAGCCACTGTGCTACCTCAGGTAACACACACACACACACCTGTAACACACCTGTACACACACACACCTGTACACACACACACACACCTGTACACACACCTGTACACACACCTGTACACACACACACACACACACACACCTGTACACACACACACACACCTGTACACACACCTGTACACACACCTGTACACACACCTGTACACACACACACACACACACACCTGTACACACACACACACACACACACACCTGTACACACACACACACACCTGTACACACACCTGTATACACACCTGTAACACACACACACCTGTACACACACCTGTAACACACACACACCTGTACACACACCTGTATACACACCTGTAACACACACACACCTGTAACACACACACCTGTATACACACCTGTACACACACACACACACACCTGTACACACACCTGTAACACACACACCTGTACACACACCTGTAACACACACACCTGTACACACACCTGTACACACACCTGTAACACACACACCTGTAACACACACACCTGTACACACACCTGTACACACACCTGTACACACACACACACACCTGTACACACACCTGCACACACACACACACACCTGTACACACACCTGTACACACTGTGATCACATGATACCAGTGTGTGTTTGTCCAGGAATGATGAAGGGAAACGACGACGCTTCAAAGCCAAGTTGATATTTTTACTTGATGAAGACTGAATGTTTTTTCGAAGCTTCATTTTACTCTTAAATATTGAATCTCATGTCAGAATAATGTTTTCTGCTGAAACAACACAAGTAAACGTGCAGTAATAGTGAGCAGAGGCTCAGATTGATTCTCTCTCCCGTCTGTTCGATCGATATGAAGCTACAGCCGGTAGCCCGTTAGCTTAGCTTAGCATAAAGACTGGAAACGGGTGGAAACTGCTAGCCTGACCCTCCTACCGGCTGTTTTATCTGGTTTGTTTAATGACCATCGACTGTTTTTTACGGAGACGTTTCTGTATGCGGCGACTTTACAGATCAATCTGTTAAAGTTGCTAATTCAGCTGTAAAAGCAGACAAGTTGATCACATGACTGACAGAGACGAACCTGATTGGAGAGAAGTCGGATCCGTCCATCCATTGAATTTCACTGATGCAACTTAAGCAACTTGGTTCATTTGTTTAAAAAGACTGAAATTCTTCCATCTTATCTGATATTTTCATACAAAGATCTAAAACACTCAAAACTCTAAAAAGAATCTGAACATGATTTAAAGTCATAAAGACTGTTTGGTTGCAGTTTAACAGACGTCCAGCAGGCGGCAGCACAAACCACAACAACACATCAGCTGCTCTCACCGACTCCTCAGAAGAAACCGAGTCAAAGCTCATCTGGCGCTTTTATAGTTTGAACTTTTGACTCAAATCTCTCTGAACTTTGTTCTTTTAGTTTCCAGACAACAAGGTTCAAAATGAGCTTTAAAAGCTTTTTAATTATCTTAACGAGCAGCTGAGTTTTACCTTTCAAATGTCATCTACAGTATGTTTAGATTGACTAATAACACTCACAATGAACATCAATTAAAGAATGATTTTACATGTATAGTTATAGTTATATATGTGTTCATATTCTGACTGAAACCAAACTTTGATTGGAGTTTTTCACTTAATCAACTTAGATTGTTTTAATCAATCAGCCAGTCGATTGATTGGTTCTCTCACATCAGTGTTTTAATCTTTAATAAACAGAAACAGAAGACGCCAGTTAACATAAACTTTTAAGTGAGCAGATTAAAATGTGCCTAAAAGGCCACCGTACAGAAGATGAACTTCTTAGATTTATGTAACAACATGATGTTAAAGCCTGCAGCAGCCTCCGGGGGGCGGCGGTGAGGCCGTAGTTTCCTGCTAAACGTCGTCATCACGCCGCAGACGGGGACGTCTCCTCTACTGTTCAGATCCAGATCATTCAGTCTGAAAACAGTCGTGTGTGAAGCAACTCAAGCAGCTGTTGGTGCAGACGGTGAAATATGATCCAGCGTCCGGTCGCAGTGACAGATTATTGGGTTCAAAGGCTGATCAGGAAGTAACTGCACAGCGTCAGTACTCGTGTTTACTAGTAGGAACATGGACTTTAACTCTCGTCCTCCTGCAGGTCAGGCCAAAGACCCAGATCCCCGACAGCCTTCCCCACAGTCCCTGCCAGGAGCTGCAGCCGCTCAGCCTGCAGAGGGCCACCGCTGTGGTCAGCCCCAAGAGCCAGGGCCCCACCCTGCCCACCGCCAACAGCACCTTCAGCCCCGACCACCAGCCCAACGGCCAGAGCGACGCCTCTCCGCCCCCGCCGCCTCCGCCGCCGCTTCCCCACAGCCTGTCCGGAGGCCCCGAGTCCAGCAGCCCCGCCCAGCACGCGTCGGCGGGGACCGGCGTGGCGTACGCCATCATCGCCGCCTCCCCGGCCACCGGGAACGGGGTGTCCGCCGTCAGCGAGGCCGTCAAGGTGCAGCCACTGCTCTTCAGCGCTGACAACAAGGCTGGTGTCTCCACAAACACCAACGACTCAGATCTGATGTTCACTAAGATTAAACACACTGACAGTCGTTATGATTATTATTATTATTATGATTATTTCATTATCGATCAGTTTCTTGATTAATCATTTAGTCAACGGAACCTAAAATATTATTCACAGTTTCAGTCCATCAGGATGTTTTCACTTTGCTTGTTTTGATTAACAGTTAAAAACTTTAAGATATTAAAACATTTTTGTCTCATATGAAAGACAAACTGCAGTTTGTCGACTAATCAATAAATTGACTGATTGTTGCAGCTTCATCAAGTCAATAAACTTAAACAAGACAAAAATCAAATGATAATCAGTGTTTAATAAATGAGTTTAATGATGAAAATCTCATCTGACGTCTGTCATGTTGGTGTTTTCAGGTAATAATAATCCAGCCTCAGGCCCCCAGCAGCACCGAGGGGTCCCCGGGGGCCCAGGCTGACCTGCCGTCACAGGAGGCCCCGCCCGCTCTGACGTCCCCCTCCCCGAAGAAAGACGAAGACCCCGAGGTGAGACCACAAACCTGATCGGACGGCTGAAGAGTCTGATCGTTCGAAAAAAGTTTGACTTTATTTATTTAGTTATTTATCAGGATAAACGATGTTAAAGGACCAGTTCACCGTTTTTAAACAACAGACATCATCATGTCATCATTCCTCCTGTTCACACTGACCATTAGAAGATCCCTTCATAATGACCTTACAATGTATTTCAAAGTTTATCTGAAGCTAATATGAAGCTTCAGCGTCCAAATGAGTCAAATCAAGTAGATATCTTTCAACGTTACAGTCTTTTTAGTGCCAAAGTTCCTCTTTTTGTTACTATACTTCCACCTGCAGCTCAACAGGGAAACACTGTCCGAGGAAACACAAAGAGGGAATTTGATGCTAAAAAGACTGTAAATGTGTCAGATATCCACTTGATATGACTAACTCAGACTGATGAAGCTGAATAGAAGCTTCACAGAGACTTTTAAATGACTGTGTGGACACACTGTGGATTTTGGTCTCCATCACTTCCATTGAAAGCACATTTGAAGGATCTTTTAATATCCAGTATGAACAGGAGGAATGATTACAGCGAGGTTCATATGGACACCTGAAACTTGTCTTTTAAAGTTTGACAAGATAATAATAATAATATTTCACTGAAATAAATAAGATTTAAAAGAAACAAACAAATAAACATAAATAAAAAGGAACTAAATCTTTAATAGAAAAAGTTTTGTCTCATACGAGAATGAACTTCTGAACTTTAATGTTGAATTGAAGTAAAACTGATATAAAAAGTGTGAAATGTAATTTTCTGATAAATGAGCTGCTGCTGATCTGATGTTGAACTGACAGACTGTAAATCAAAGTGTTTGATATCACAGACGATGATAAAGTGTAAAGCAGCAGATTCTCTTTATTACAGTGAAGAGACGATAACTTCAGTCCCATCACGTCACCTCGTTAACGTCCTCGTTAACGTCTCTCTCTCTCTCCTACAGAAAATTGCCTTCATGGTCGCCCTCGGCCTCGTCACCACAGAACATCTGGAAGGTGAGTTTACGACAGTATGAACCCAAACATCAGCTAGTTAATCACAGATCAATAAAAACTAAACTGGGAATTCATTGATTGATCATCTAAACATCTTTTAAGCAAAATTTGCCCCAAAATTCTGTGATTTCAGCTTCCGAAAGGTGAATATTTGTTGTTTAGTCTGTGATGGTGACGTGAAGTTTTAGACTTCAGGAAGATTTGATGAAGATGAATAAAAGTGTGAGTGTATAACGTGTGTGTGTGTGTGTGTGTGTGTGTGTGTGTGTGTGTGTGTGTGTGTGTGTCAGTAGAAGACTGAAAACTGTTTTCTGACCTTTTATGAATCAAAGGAATAAACGGCAGATGAACTGATGATGTAATCAGTTGAAGTCTTGTTCAGATACAGATGTGGAGTTTTGTTTTTCTTCTGAACAGAAATCCAGACGAAGAGACAGGAGAGGAAGAGGAGAAGCACCGCCAACCCGGCCTACAGCGGCCTGTTTGAACCAGAGGTCTGAACGCCACTAAAAAAATAAAAGTATTATTAATAAAAGTAACTTGTGAAAGACGACGACATGAAGATTAGAAATGAAACTTGTTTTATGGTCTTTGTCGTTGCAGCGTAAACGTCTGGCGTCACATTATCTCAACAGTTCGCTCTTCCTGTCGGCACGAGGTAAAACTTCTGTCGGTTTGTTTCTTCATGTTTGTATAAAATGTGCCTTATTATTATTATTATTATTATTATTATTATCATTATTATTATTATTATTACATTACAGTCAGTCAGTTTATTCCCAGAGCAGCATGACGAGTGAACTCTGGTTGATTTCTAGTTTGCACATTTAAATCCTTAAAAACATTCAAACATGAAACAGAGTTTGTATTTTTTCAGCTTTGTGTGTTTTCGCAGCAGAGAATCATTTATTTAGAGAATTATTCTAGTTATGAATGTAAATGTTTGCATGTGGCTGATGATTGTTTCTGAACTCTAACCTTCATCTTCTTCTGCTGCTGCTGCTGCTGCTTGACCTTTAACCCGTCGTCCGTCTGTGTGCGTCTGCCGCCACTAACCTCTGCTCTGCTTCCATCCACATGCTAGACTCTGAGGATTTCTGCTGGAAGGTAGGTCACATGACTGATGATGTCACACCTGTGCTTCTGAAATAGTCGACAACTTCTGAAATCATTCTAGTGAAACATCAATGAGTGTCGAGTGGTTCAAGGAGACTCTGCTTCATTTTATAGGCCACATTTCTGTTATTTACTTGTTCTGATGTCAGATGTTAAACGTGGTTAAAGTTATTTAAAAAATGCTGCCTGCAAGTCAAAACTCAGGGCTTCAACCTGCTCTGAACGCTTCGTTTTTTTTTTATCTTGCTAACGAGCTGACGTCGGCTCATCGCGCCCATAAACAGCTGTGAAATCCTGCTACTATAGTTTGTTTACGTAGCCTCCAGAGCTTCCTGAAGCTGACCAATCAGAACAGAGTGGGCTCATCAGGAGGCGGGGCCTTAAAGAGACAGGAGCTAAAACGACCTGTTTCAGACAGAGGCTGAACTGAGGGGCTGCATAAAGGACCAGTAGAAGATAAATAAGGAGTTTTTAACTGGAAATCATGCAAAGATATTCCAGTAGATCATCTTAAATCTGGGCCAAATATGAAAAGAAAACCAGTGTTTGTTTCTATCAACAACATCGTCTCATTTCACTGCTGCTTCTCATCTAACACAACTTACATGTTTCTGCCACAAAGTCTAAGTTTTTTTGTTTTTTTTGGTCCATTTCACTTGAAATTAAACATTAATGATATTATGTGATTTAATTTATGGATTACGGGGACGACGTGCTAAAGTGATTAAACCCCAAAAACAAAACGTCCATAAAACACAAATGAAAACTAAAATTACATCACCAGAAATTAAGTAAAAAACACACAAAAAAAGGTTAATTTGATGGCTTATTAATCTGAGCGCCTCTTGATTTTAACAACTGCTTCATTTTAGCAAAGTTTCAGGAAGATTTGTTAGTTCTGCAAAGACAAAACAAAGTTTTATCTAGAAAATTAACATTTGAAAATAGTTGAAAAGCAACATCAGTGACGACTGTGCTGCTGTTTGAATCTGTTTTTAAACTGAACCCTTTGTGTTAACAGGAGGACTTGGAGCATGACGACCACTGTGCCATCTGTAAGGAGGACGGCGAGCTGCAGCCCTGCCACAACTGCCCCCGAGCCTTCCACCCCAACTGCCTCCACCCGCCGCTCAAAACCCCGCCCAGAGGCCCCTGGTACTGCCCCAAGTGTCAGAAGAAGGTAACGAGGCCACGAGATGAACGGCGGCATTTTTTGCGCGGTTGTAGTTACTCTTTAAGACGTTTTGCAAAAATACTCTGATTATAAAGACTTGAAGCAGCTAGAAACAGCTGGCCAAGTTAAAAAATACACCTACTAACAACTATAACATAGTTCATAATAATAAAAATTGATTTTAAGTGTCTTTAATGTAACCCAAGGACACTTAACATGCAGAAAAAACAAGCAAAAATTAAAGCTGCAAGCGTTGGTCGGGACACAGAAAAATACTCATATATTTGAATGGAGAGTGTGAGCGAACCCACACCTTTTTGAACATTTACTGCTTCCACATAGTTTTAAATACAAACTTCATTTGAACTTTAAATGAGTCACGAGACTTTGACCTACAAATCTTGAATTTACATGTTTTTTCTATCTTTTATTGTTTTTGAGATATTAGAGTGTGAGTTTTAAAGTCTTTTCTTGCTCCTCCTGTGATTTTATAATGAGTGTGTATTGCAGAATGTTTCACAGCACTGAGGGAGTGACATCACTAGGAGCAGTTGGAGAGGAGGATTTTAGAGTACGCTTCTTGTGAAATCTAAATCCCATGACTTTGGCCAAATCTTACATTAAAAATCATATTATAGTTGGAAATTTCGTTGAGAATCCATTGATACAGGTTTGAAAGTGGTCAGACTTATAGTTCAGACGTAAGAAGCCTCTGTTTGACACAAAGTTCATGCCTCCCCATTGTTTTACATTGTAAGATGTGATGTGGCACTGCAAATTTCAGGGCTTATAAAATCCAAACCGTTCAAGTTATTACAAAGTTTTTAAGAACTTTCTTTCAGCCCAGTGTCATAAGTCATCTATTAAAGTGTGAAGCCGATACCATTAACGCCTTCGGAAGAGATAGCGTTTGTTTGGTGGCCAAAATCTTATTTTGAAAGGCTAATTGTGGACTTCCTGTTGGATTTAGATCAGGGGTGTCAGTGTGTGATTTGTAGGTCTTTATGAGTCGAATAATTGAGTTTTGATCTCTCTACGACATTCCTACGGGCTGTGGTGGCCATTTTAGTTACATAGGTGGCGCTAGAGAGCACATTTTGGCACTTTGGGGGTTAATTTTTACATTTTATCAAATTTTTCACCAAACCTGATGTGCGTGCCAAATTTGGTGAGTTTTTGAGCATGTTTAGGGGGTCAAATTAAGGGTTTAAGTGGCGTAATAATAAAGAAACAAACACATGAAAAACAACAGGGTGGTTACAGTAGTGTCGTGGCTAATGTTTTACAGTAGTCCTCTGCCTTTTGGGCTTGGTCCCTAAAAAGACGAGTCTTCAGTCTGGATCTCCGACATTTTATTAAGCAGCTTTTGTTTGTATTAATGTTTCAGTGTTCACATCTGTACGTCACATTTAATATAAACGCACCGTTAGTGTTGTTAACGTTCAACAGTTTAATTTAAACATCATGCTGCGTTCATGTCCTATCAAAATTTATTGTAATTACAAGTTTTCCACTCGTAAATAGCGTTCACATCAACCTCCGAGCTGCAATTACGACGGGGAAACTGATTCCCCAAACAAACATGGACGCCTCATGTTGGCCAAAGACTGTTGTTCAGTATAATTAACCCCAAATTTAATGGATTTAATGTAGTTTTGTCAACACGCCTTCAAACCTCAATTATCATTCAACCTTCTGGAGTTCTCAGATGAATGTTTCTCTTTTTTATTAGAGCCAAATGACAGAACAACAGAGAACAGAAACAACATTCAATGATATAAAAACATTAAAAACACAACAAAGAATATAACATGAAATTGTGACTAAGCTGAAGTTGACAGAGGGATTTAAGAACCAGTCTAACCAGTCAATGAGTCAACGGACTAACAGACTAAGCTGGAGGTGGAGGTGTGGCTGTAACGTACGGTATTAATCTGTGTTTTGTTGCATGTTTTCCTGCTTTAAGTAATAAAAACTAAATGTTTGTTCTTCAGGTTCTGAACAAGGAGAACATGTCATGGCCACAGAACTTTGTTCAGTCCTACGTTACACACAAGACGGGTAAGAACAAGTTGAACTGTGTACGAGACGAGAGTGTGTGTCGACATGTCCACACATGTACTGATGAAGCGTGTGTGTGTGTGTGTGTGTGTGTTTGAGCAGTGAGGCAGGAGGAGAAGCGACGGCTGCTGAGACGAAACAACGAGCTGAAGAAAGAGTGCGCTCATCTGGAAGAAGAAGACCAGAAGCTCAAGATGACGCTCAAAGTAAAAACACACACAAACACGTTTTCAGCTCACGTCCTGATGATGACAGATATTAAAGCGTTCTGTGACTTATTATTATTATTATTACTGTCAGTATAGCTGGATTTCCTAATAAGTGACCAGAATACAGCATTATCTTGTAATTATGAGATAAATCTTCAAGTTTGTGTTTTATTTGTGAAAGTAATGAGCTTCTGTAGTTTGGTTCAGATGACAAAAAACAAAAGAAATTGGAATTAAATACCTTAAATATAAGATAAAAACAATAAAAACAAGAGTAGTAATGAGACGTACGTCCTTGTGTCTAAATCTGACCTCTCTTAACGTTTTTGGACTCACGATGGTTTAAAATCAAAGACGTCATCGTCTTTTATTCTGCCTACATTACCCACAATGCAACTCACCTGCCAGCAGTTCAACCAGAGGTCGAGGTGTGTTTATTCAAGTAGCAGTTTGATGGCAGCAGAGACTGTTGAAAGTAAAAATAACATGAAGCAAGCTGAAGAAGTTCAGAGCTGCAACAATTAATCGATAAAACCGATTGCTGGAAATTCATTTTGCGATGTTGTAATGCGCATCGTAAAATGCAGACAGACCTCTAACTAACAAATATTTTTAAAAATATTTGTATGAAACAACGTAAAAAAAAAACCAAACATTATTTGTGCTTTGCTGAATAATGTATTTGTATTGGGGCACACCCCTAGTTCCTACATTACCCACAATGCAACTCACCTGCCAATAGTTCAATCAGAGGTTGAGGTGTGTTTACGCTGGTAGCAGTTTGATGGCAGCAGAGACTGTTGAAAGTAAAAATAACATGAAGTAAGTTGAAGTTCAGATTAATCGATTGCTGGAAGTTCCTTTTGCGATGTTGTAACGCGTATCGTAAAATGGCGAGGACTGCCGAAAGCTTTAAGACAGGCGTGAATCACTGCAACCACGAGAGGTCGTTGATCATACAGTCCAGT
Source organism: Thunnus maccoyii (assembly GCF_910596095.1). Taxonomy (NCBI): domain Eukaryota; kingdom Metazoa; phylum Chordata; class Actinopteri; order Scombriformes; family Scombridae; genus Thunnus; species Thunnus maccoyii. The sequence goes on along the minus strand of NC_056555.1, from coordinate 24,129,052 downwards.
AGCAGGCGAGATTAGCTTCAGACAGACACATGTGACCAACAGACGAGATAAAAACGTCTCGGCGCTCCTTCCAGCCGACAGGAAGTTGACTGTGCTGTTTCCTGTCTCCGCAGCAGTGTACGGACCTGAGAGAGAGACTGCTGGGGCAGCAGAGAGACACTCAGGCGTCGCTGGAACGCCTCAAAGCTCTCATCAGGCTGATCCAGCGCGACCAGGTCATCCAGGTCACCATGACGACCACCGCCACCATCACCGCCTCCTTGCTCTCCCAGTCCTGGATCAAACCCACCAGCACCGCGGCCCCGGGCCCCTCGGCCACGCCCCTGCAGAAGAGCCACGCCCACAGCCAGGATGACATCAACAACTAGCTCCGACGTTTTTAACCCCCAAACAAACAAACATCGAGGGCAGTGAAGATGTTTTTGTTTTTGTTTTTTTTGTCTGAATAATATCTAACCATCTTTTCTCCGAGAGCTGTTGTGGAACGAAAAAAAAAAAGCGACAAAAAACTGAAAAAAGAGCCTCTATCCTCCACTCGATTCAAGTATTTTTTAAAACCCAACACCTACAGTGCTTACGAGATTTCTTTTTTTAAGTTATTTTCTATTTATTAATGTTCTTGGCCTTAATGTATTTATTACAAAAAGTTAGATTACAGTGCTGCCGCAGGAACACAAAGGAGTTTTTTTTCTGCGCGGTCCAAAAGATATTTCCCTTTTTTAAAAACACAGGTATAATTATTGTTCTGCATATAGTGAGAGAGAACATTAGAGTTTAGTCGTAGTTACAAAGAAAACGATGGAAGTTGAAGGACTGTACATTGATATATCTGAGTAGGTGTTTGTTCTCATTCTCCTATGAACAATGTTTTTTGCCATAATAATTCAGGAAAAATGTTTTCATCGTGTATGTGAACGCATACGAGCCTTCAAACAAAAAACAGAGAATAACTTTTTTTCAGTATTAATAGAGTTAAAGTCAAAGAAAAAAGTATTTAAGATAAAACTACAGAAATTAGCATTTCTAGTGGAGATTTTAGTATTTTCATGCTGATGCCTGTTGATAAGTGTAAGTTTGGAGTATTCAAGGGGATCACTGTACATACGTTGTATTATTATCATCATCATCATCATCATCATCATCAGCGCAGGTTTTTTTTTTTGTTTTTTATTGGTTTTCAAACTTTTAGTGGAGTCACACATCAGCTGGTTTCTGTTCGACAGCAACAAAAACAACAACATGACGGGATTTTTTCATAAAGATGCAGAAACAATAATATTTTGAGATCACATGTCCTTGTTGAATTTAAAGTGATGATTTTCATACATATTTTATTTATACATTTACATAAATAATGAAACGACAAAAGGAAGTTAAACGACGACTGAGCAGATTTAAGTCCAAATTATTGCTGTTTGAAATGTTGTTCTGATCAATCCCAAAAAAAGGTAAAAAAAAAATAAAATAAAGAATTTGACTTTTTAACGTAGAAAGAAGAAATTTCACTGATTTACCTGATCAGAGGGCTGAACTACGAAGCGAGATTAGTGAGTTAGCGAGGTATGTTGAGCCTGCAGGGTTTTCAATGTCACGAATGTGGCTCTCTTTTAACCTGCTACATCACCATGGTAACTCTTTTAACCTAGCTACATCACCATGGTAACTCTTTTAACCTGCTACATCACCATGGTAACTCTTTTAACCTGCTACATCACCATGGCAACTCTTTTAACCTAGCTACATCACCATGGTAACTCTTTTAACCTAGCTACATCACCATGGTAACTCTTTTAACCTGCTACATCACCATGGTAACTCTTTTAACCTAGCTTCATCACCATGGTAACTCTTTTAACCTGCTACATCACCATGGTAACTCTTTTAACCTAGCTACATCACCATGGTAACTCTTTTAACCTAGCTACATCACCATGGCAACTCTTTTAACCTAGCTACATCACCATGGCAACTCTTTTAACCTAGCTACATCACCATGGCAACTCTTTTAACCTAGCTACATCACCATGGCAACTCTTTTAACCTGCTACATCACCATGGCAACTCTTTTAACCTAGCTACATCACCATGGTAACTCTTTTAACCTAGCTACATCACCACGGCAACTCTTTTAACCTAGCTACATCACCATGGTAACTGATGCTGCAAACCTAACCTGGTCCGGAGCAGGTTATGTTCCGAGTTTCAGGTTAAATCAGCAATAAAAAGCGCCGTCCTTTCACCACCTGATCTGCTACTGCAGCTATTAGACACTGATTAGAATATTGATTAGTCTTCTATCATACATACCATTGATTTGATGTCATATTGTAAATTTGTAATGGTGCGAGAGGTTTGGGTTTCTGTGGGATTTTGTTACAAAATATCAAACTGTATTTCAAATTTAAAAATAAAAACTAATGAAGAAATACTTTGAACAAAAAAAAAGATGAATCTATAGGTATTTATCACAGATAATATTCAATCTATAATATTAATTTCAATTTGATTTGAGCAGAATCTAAAGTGATTTCCACTGATCCTTCATTATGGGACACAATCAGACTGTATAATGTTTAAAAGCTCTGGATGTGGGAGGCATTGAGTGGTAAAATAAGTATATAAACTAATTACGTAATTAATAAATTAATGAATTTGTTTTTTAATGAACAAATTTACACGATCAGCAATTTTCTACCAGTGTTCCTCTCTCGCCTTATTTGCAGCAACAGCGTTGCTTTTTGCTGTGATAATGTGTTTATATTCTTCATATCTCTCCGTTATAATGACCTGTCCCTCCTGACTGAAGTAGGCGACACGTGATTGGTCCATTTTGTGCGGAAAAAAGAGTCAAATGACGCCAAACGCCCCCCTTCATGGGGACGGACACAGAAAGCCTGAGTTAACAAAGAAAGTTCATAACCTCCGTCGTGATACCACTAATCTGTGATGGTGAGTTTAGGGTTTGTTGAACTTGCTTCGTAGTTCGACTCCTCTGTTCAGGTTGATCTGCATCACAACACATAAAATGAGGTAAAATCATCTATCAGGATATTTTAAGCTTAATAATCAAGTCTTGTCTTCATATTATTATGATTAACTTAAAAAATCTGAAATAATAAAGATATATTTTGGTTTTAGGATCTTAAAACAAACAGATTCAGTTATTTTTTTTTTGTTTCTGCATCTCTGGGGGGAAACTAAAAACTAAAAACTAGAAGTCATGTTGTTGTTTGAGCTGCTGAGCTCAAAGTGTTTGTTCTCAGCTGCACTTCAACACGTCCAAGAAGTCGATGTGTGATGCATCCATTCAGTCCCTTTTCCCCTTAAACCAGTATAGAAAATATGCCAAAAACTCTTTGTTTTTGTACTGGGATCGCTCATCTATTAATAATGTCTATATAGTGTTTGTTTGGTTTGTTTTTTTTTCTCCCTGCCTATTTTATATTTTTGGCTTTTTTACTCGTGTTTTATGACTGAACATTTAACGGTGACTAGCCTGTTAATCTGACAGATGAACACTGCCTCAAGTACAAATCGTTTTAAAATCCAGGGGTTTTTCGTCTTTCTTTGTTTTGCGTCATTTTATAGACACCAGTCAATCAGAAACGGGACAACTCCGTCAAACTGCAACAACACGTTCTGACTACCGGGAGGACGGCGGTGACGTCCTCCTGGTTTGACGTCGTTAACCCCCCCCTCCCTCCCAAAACAAACAAACAGTTGAGAATCAAACCAGGACGGCGCCATCGTCTCCGGCTCGGCCCGTTTGTCTCGCTAGTCTTCCTGCTGGTCCAGAGAGGGTCCGTTTAAGTGTTAAAAACATTTTAGATTTAGTCCATTTTTTTTTTTTATTTCTCATACTGTACTGACCACACAGTCGAGGTGCAGCTCTCTGCTACCTGCTGATGCACAAACATGAACAAATGGTTTAAAGAATTCAGAGAAAAAAAAAAATGCCTTTATCGGGATTAAAAAAATAAACAAATAAATAAATAAGGGGGATTTGTGAGGTTAGAAGTGAGAAGAAGGTGATTTTTATTTTATTCCAGTCATATCCAGGTCACCTGCGTTCGGTCTGTTAAGTATCAAAGATAACGAAGAGATTCTTACTGTTGAAGCATCAACTGCACGAAACTAAACATGTCAAACGTCCGCGGCCGAAAAAACGACGAGCAATACGAAGACTAAACCGTCCCGGAAGTTTAATTAAAGTCCGAAGCTTCAACCATCATATGAAGCGAAGCGAGTCTTTAACGTCGGAGGGTTTTTGCAGCATTTTGTCCAAAGAATTTTCTATTTTCAATAAAAGCTGCCAGAAAACAAGACATTTAAATATTTTGTTCTGTAAAAACTAAATATTTCACATCTTTAGCAGCTGGAAAACATCAAGATTAAAACTAGATTCACATCCAGTAAATCTACAATCAGAGATCAAAATAAGAAACATCAACAGTCTTTGCACATCGAGTCCGTTTTTTTTAATCCGTCACCCGACAAAAATCGTTACGCACAGAAACCTCGCACACTGAGTCCGATGCCTTTTATTACTATATTCTTTGCGAAAATCCGCAATACGAGGCGAAACGGAGTCGTCAAGCAGTGAGGATGATTTTGTGGTAAATTCTTGAAAGAAAAAGAAAGAACCACACAGTAAAAAGAAGAAGAACACCGATATCCAGGATCCGATTGATCCTGAACCTGATCACAGGTGATCGACTGGATCCGCAGCCTCGAAACGCTGCAACATACAGACCAGATCCTGATCAATAGTCGTCCTGTGATCAGCTGATAGTATCAGTGTTTCCAGGCTGTGTTGTTTGCGTGTACGGTGGCTCTGAGTGGTCAAACAACTCTGTAAAGGCTCGAACCTGCTCCGAAAACTTTAACGACGGACGAAACGAGTCGTATTTATTTTTTTAACGTGCGGACGAAAAAAAACGGACTCGGTGCGCAAAGACCTGAAGGCTGAAACTAACGTTAATCTGATGAATCGTCTGCTCAGAGAATAATGAATATCAGCTGTTACACTTTGCTAAAGTTGACGGTGACGTCTTTAAATGTCTTATTTTATCTGATTTATACAAAACACAAATATAAAGTTTAGAAAGATTTAAAACAGAGAAGCTGGAAACAGATTTGTTGTTGTTTTTTGCTTGAAAAATGACAAAACTATGAATGAACTAGTGATCGATGAGTTCAGCTCAGATATATAATTATATATAATTATATATAATTATATATAATTAACGCTGTGACTTTATGAGTTTCAGTAAATTGTGTTAAAATAGAAAATACTTTGGACACAAATATCAAACTTGTTCACAGATCAGAAACTTTTAAGATTTGAACCAAACAGTTAAATATTTTCCCGCCGTCAGTCGGCGCCGAGCCGAATGCAAAGGTTATATGTTTAAAAAAAAAAAAGAAACACTCATCAGAATACAGAGCCTGCTGTGAGTCTGGGGAGAGAAACTTTTGATAAATTATTCCCTGAAATTAAAAATAATCCTCTCATGTTTCTAATTTCTGCTCCATAAATACTGAATTTAAATTCCAGAAACCAACTCGGCTGCTATCAGAAGAAATTATCACACTTGTATGAAATAAAACATTCACCTGCAGGATGATTCACATTTCACAAAGAAAATAAATGTAATGAGTTAGTTTATTGTTTAAGATGTTAAAATGTTGTCTGAGGTAAACAAAACCATAAAATTAACAAAATAATTCAAACGACTTCAGTGATATGAAACAGCTTCTCTGCTCTTCTTCCCTGAAGGACGTTTTATTTCATAAAAGTGTTTTAATTCTTTATAATACTGCAGAGGTGGTTTTATATCGAGGAGAAGAACATTTAAACACAGTAAAAACTTTTAAAGGCCTCATGAAATGAAAAAAATACATTTTAATTTCCATCAAAGCACCCAGACGACATTCATCCAATCAAACGTGACTTTGGTTGAGTAGCAGCTACATCGCTCATATAAAACTACACTTCCATCAGAGTTATATGGAGACAGACAGGAAGTGGATGCTGAGGTCTGATTCATTCATGCCTAAGCTCCGCCCACTTTTAGCAGTCCAATCAAATGTGAAGGATTTGATTTAAATCCCTCTTGTACCTGAACATCACTCAAATGTTGTTTCATGAGGCTTTTAACAGTTCAAACAGTTTTACCGTCATCGGCTCCCCGACGCGCTGCAGGTTCTGCATCTGTGAGACAAACAGCAGATATGCATTAACATTGTACCTCGCTTGCCTTTATAAATGAATAAATCATGATCAGAGCGGAGTTGGTTCACATCAAATCTCACACTTGGGTTGAGTGAAGAAGCTCCTGATGTCAGAATGTACCATGTGATGCATATCCAACGCTCACCTGAGAGCTGCAGGACCGCCACGAGACTCCAGGTGGGGGAAAAAAACAAAACAAAATGGAAACCATATCAGCGCTCCGTGTCGCGTCGATGCTCCACCCTTCAGTCCCCACGTCACCCGTCCGTCCGTCCATCCGTCCGTCCGTCCGTCCCCGTCGCCCCCCGAAAAAAAACCTTCGTCATCCGTTTCTAGAAAATCTTCTCCGGGAGAAACTGTGCAGTGCTTAAACAGATCTATTTTAATACATGACACAACATTTGAACAAATAAGAAAAAAAAAAAAGTTAGAACATTTTTATATTCTTTTATCAAGGAGCAAAAAAAAAAAAAAGAAAAGAGAACATTGGGATTTTCTATTGTTTGCCAGTTCTGCATTCTGACTTCTAGCTTGCAACGTTTGATGTATTATTTTGCCATGAGGAGGCGGCGACGACACGAAAGGTGTTTAGATGGAAATGAAAATGTCTGTTGGCTGTTGAAGTAGAAGTTTTTTCTTTGTCATTAATAAGGGGACTGTCCAGTGGATAGTGTGTATAGGAAAAGTGTTTGTTTTAAATATGCCAATGTAGTTTTTTCTTCTTTATGATGCATTAAAAAGTTGATCGATGGAAGTTGGTAAATGGTTAAAGAGTAGTCTCACTTTTTTGTACCAAGTTCTTACGAAAAATGGAATCATTAATAAACAAAATTCAAGAACAAAAGATTTGATTCGTGTCTGTTTTCATGTTTGAATATTTTCATTTAGTGCAAACGATACAAAATTAGAACAATATGGAGAATATGTAGTTTACTGACCACACAGTAAAATATAAAAAACATAAAAAACACAAGTAAATACAATCGATTAGTTGAAGATTATGTACGATTTTAGTCAACCAAGATTTTCTTTGGTTGACTACAACCCTACATATGTTGGCGTTGAGCAACAGAGAAACTTTTACATTTTGTATGATGTGGTAAATTTTCTGAAAATGAGCTGAAAAAACTGACAAAATATCCAGATGTGAACGTTGGATTTGGGTTCATCCAGCGATTTAAATATCAAACAAATGAATCAGACCTTCTCATCATTTATAAAATTGCCCCCAATGATTTAATACAGTGGTTTGTATCAAGTTAATTGATAAATAAAAACTATTCATGGCATTATTTTTGGAAACACTCCACTTTTAGTGCCTAAAACTTTAGCACAGTGTGTCACGGTTTACTTAAAATGCTCTTAATTTGGGAACTGCTGGTTTAATACAATCAGAACCATTAAAGAGAAGGAGAAACAGTCTTTTGATAGATGTCCTCATATTTGTTGACATTCTGTCCTGAAGGTGGCGCCACAAGAAAACTCAAAGTGTCCAAAATGGAAATGGTTCATCCTCTGGGAGGCAGGAATGTGCTCAGGCTTTGATATTTTTGATATGTTCTGGGCAGAAACAGGCGTTTTGTCCAGATGGTGGCGCTAAAAAGAGTCAGGAGTTCATTAGGATTCATCCTCTGAGGACCACGAATGTTTTAATGTTATGGAAGCTTGTTCAGTAGTTGTTGAAATATCTCATTGAGCCAAAGTGTCCAAAAAATAATCTTTAAAAATTAAAAAAAAACATAAATTCCTCTGGAGCCAGATGTGGTTTGTTGATCTGCCGGTTCAGGGTGTTACCTGTGCAGGTGGGCAGCGGGAGCCGAACACGCTGTGGAAATGTTCGATGAGGATCTCGGTGAAGATGTTGATGGGGGTCAGAGCGGTCAGAGAGATCGAACCCTGACGAGGCCAAACCAGGTTCACCCCGAACACACAGGCCAGGTTAGACGCACTCATCTTGTTGACGATGCTCTCCAGAGACACCTGAGGACGTCAGACACCCGTTACTCTAACGTTTCTGTTTCTACTGTATTCTAACGTTTAACTATTTGTTTAAACATGTTTTTCTTTGTTATTTGATGTAACTTCAAGCTAGATATTATGCATAAAAGATTTATTATTCTGATTATTGATAACAAGCTAGTACCCACCATCCTACCTTCTTATCTACCAGTTGTCCACCATTGTACCTACAGTCCTACCAACCTCGCCATCAACTCCGCTACCATCCTATCTGCCGACCTTCTGTCCTACCGACTTAACTTCTGTCCCATCACTCCACTGACATACCTACAGTCCTACCATCCTTCCAACCTCACTACCATCCTACATACAATCCTACCATCCTTCCAACCTCACTACCATCCTACCTACAGTCCTACCATCCTTCCAACCTCACTACCATCCTACATACAATCCTACCATCCTTCCAACCTCACTACCATCCTACCAACAGTCCTACCATCCTTCCAACCTCACTACCATCCTACATACAGTCCTTCTATTGGATCTACACTCACCTGTGTCCTACTTTTTGATCATCATTCCTACCAACCTTCTGTCCTATTTACTTACTGTCCAACCAACCACCCGACAACTGTCCTACTGTCTGTCTACTAACCTTCAGTCCTACCAATCTACTGTCCTACTCACCCACCCTACAGACTAACATACCTACTTCCTACCTTCCTACGATCATTCCTACCAACCTTCGTTGCGTCCTACCTACACCACCTACCATCCTTCCTACTTTTAATGAAGCTTTCACCTGTTTCACACTGAATCACTGAGTCTGGTTACAGTTATTTTAAATCTGTCAGTGTGAAGAGTTTTAGCTGCATCGCATGTATTAACATCATTCTGAACACTAAAGCTGAACATCTGTGTTACATGTGTTTGTTCAGGTTTCAGCGGTGAACCGTCTAAACAGTCCTTCAGTGTAAATACAACGTAAACACATCAACATATGAGAGAGCAGATTCACCATGTGGAGGAAACACAGCAGATACTTCGTCACGATGAAGTTATGTTCAGGAAGACTTTCAACGATCTGCTTACACCTCGACACCCGCAGAGAGCTCTCCACATCTGAAACACACAACAAATCCACGTCTCTACACTGATATGTTCCTGATGTTCATGTGTTAATACCATCATCATCATCATCATCATCATCATCATCCTCCTCCTCCTCCTGTACTCACTGAGGATGTCCTGAACCTGGTTGTAGACTCTGAAGGTCAGCAGAGGTTCAGGAAGCTCTCTGAGAAACGTCTTCAGGATCACAGCGGGAACGTGGACGTCGTCGTACAGCTCAAAGTTTACAGGCTTCCCTGAACCGGTTCAAATAATTATAATAATACATTTTATTTACAGATACTCAACAAAATAAACTACAAACACACTAAAAGAACGAGACATTCATCACACATGAGAAGCAGTTCTGAAAAGGTGAGTTTTGATTAACGTTCTGAACACAGATTTATTTAAAAAGCACTTCTCTAAATGCACAATGATAATGCTAACATGCTAACATGCTAACATGCTGAGGTTTAGCAGGTTTAAAAATCTTAATAAATGAAGTCAGAAGATGACAGTTGAGAAATTGTAATTTTCTGATGTTTTACAGACAACAATTAATCAGTTGAAAAAAAAATATATAGATGTTGAGTTTGAGACAAACTGCTAATCGTGTTTTTGGTGTAAATGTGATACTTTAGAACATATTGAGCTGCAAAGTTGGCAAAGTTTCTATGAAAGTTTATCAAGAATGTTTCTAACTTGTGATTCTCAGCTGACAGCAGCAACAACCAACAACAGACTGATACTCAGACGACGGGTTCGATATTCCTGTAAAGTTTAATCTTAATCAGCAGTGGCCATTCAGTGTTTTTATCTTTTGTAATTTCCTTTCTGTGTCGTAGTTTCAGAGTCTGGATTCAAACTGACGACGTACAACACCAGTTTGTTTGGCTTCCCTGTCAACAGACGCACCAGCTGCTCTTCTGTTTATTAAACTACATGCAGTTAAAACCAGTGACCTCAGGTGTCAAAAACCACATCAACCAGGACTTTAAAAGCTGTTAAAATTCTTTCTAGAGTCCTTAGAAAACTGGATTCAGATGATCAGACTGATCCACAACGGTCCGGGTATCATCGGATAATTCGTAATTCATTTGTAATTCAGAAGCCAAAAAAACGTATATCTGTTATTTATTTCAAAACAGAAAACAAAAAAATCGTTTTTGGTGTCAGAATCAAATAACGAAAAACCAATCAAACCCGGTCTGTTGTTGGTTTTTGCCGATTCGTTTTATCGTTATTCCTTTTTAGATTGAATATCCAGCAGGTCTGCGGACATTCAGCCGATTGGTTTTTGCGTTTGAAACCAAATACGGAAGTCACATGTTTTTTTTCCTTTTTCATTTTAAACCAAAAACAAAAAATGAAATCACGTGATCTATTCCTTTTTTGTTTACCAACGAAAATCCAGAAAACCAAATTCAACAGACCGTTCAATTTTGGTTTAGTTTTGTACGATAGCGGAAGCGGCTACATTAGCCTACCCATGATCCTCAGCGACCGTTGCTATGGTGAAGGAGGAGAAGATGATTTAGGCAAAAAAAATCATTTTTGTCAAAAAATGACTTGGGCCATTATTTTAGGAAGGTGACGATATTAATATTGATGATTCATTGACTAAACAATCAGTCAATTAATCGAGAAATAATCAGCAAATTAATAAGAAATAAAAAACAATCATTAGTTTCTTTTCTGACTGTTTTACTTTAACCAGAGCTGATGATCAGTAAACACTTTCATCATCATTTAACTGATATTTTGTGTCAAAAATGCCAAATTTTTACTAGTTTCATGGTTTAAATGAGCTGCTTTCTTTGTCTTCTATGCTAATAAACTGAATTTCTTGGTGTTTTGAATCGACGGAATGACATAAGAAGCAATTTAATCACATCGAGCTTCAGGAAACTGCGGACGGAATATTTCATTAATTTCTGAAATTTTACAGAGCAAACGATTAATCAATTAACGGTGAAACTAATCGTTAGTTGCAGCTCTGACTGCTGGACGACTTCCTGTCCTGCTCTGAAGTCTAATGAAGTGGAAAGTCACACACACACACACACACACACACACACACACACACACACACACACACACACACACACACACACACACACACACGTATTGATCTGCGCTTCCTGGTGGACAGAGATAAAGTCACTCACTCACCCAGGTTATAGAGTTTCTGAACATCCTTGATGAGCTGAACTCGAGCCGAGCGCCTGAAGATGCCCTCCGTCCTGACGCCTGCAGACACACACAGACCTTTGTCATCATCATCATCATCATCATCACTCACTGAGCGAAGAAAAGGCCACGAAGAAGAAAAATACCAAGAAAACTGACTTCATTGTTTTTCTGCTGATTATTTTTTTTAGTCTCTGATCAGATTCACAGAATCAAACATGACGACTTTAAAGTTATAAACATAAAAAACAGAAAAACATTTGAGAGAAAGTTTAGTGGGTTTTTTTAAATTAATGAATAATAAATGAATATTAATTTAATGGCTGAAGATCTTCACACATGAACAGATTTGTGTTGTTGATCAGAATAAAAGAGGCAAAGTTTACACGTCACTATAAGCTGAGGGACAGGTGTCATTAATAATAATAATAATAATAATAATAATAATAATAATAATAATAATAATAATAATGTTTATTTTTATAGCACTTATCTGGGGTTGCAAAGTGATTTACAAGGACAAAATAAAAGAGCAAAAAACAAGTGTTTCAAAACTGAATAAGAACATAAAGTAAAAAAATATATATATTAAAGATAACAAGACATTTTTAAATAAAATATTTAAAAGACATTAAAGGAGATTATACAAAAGCCTTTTGAGCGATTTGAAAGACGATATTAGATATTATAATTATTATTATCATTATTAATAATAATCATAATTAAAATCTATCAGGCTGAATTATTCATCAGTTCATCAGAAAGCAGATAAAACGGCTCTCTGATCAAATTAAAGCTCATATGATCATTTTGTGGTTATTTTATTTTCAACACGTCAAACAGTCACATCTGACGTTTTAGCATCTCTGCTGGAAAACTGACTCAAACTTTTTCATAGTTTAATTTCTACTTTACACTAAAACACCTCATTAATTTATCAAATAATCGTTTTAATCACTTTTTTAAGCAAAAACGCTGAAAGATTTGAAGCTTTTCTTTGTCAAACGTGACGATAAAATTACTCGAGATAATAATCTGTAGATTAATTGATATTATTAATTGATATTAATCGTTAGCTGCATCAGACCAACAATAACTTTTTATTAAAGCTGCCACGATTAGTCGATTAATTGATTAGTTGATCCATCAATCTGTTTTCTGTTGCTTATTCAGGACCAGTGACGGATACAAGCAGCCGAAATGATTCGTTGAAAAATAATCACCAACTATTTAAATAATTGAATTTAAATTTAAAGAAAAAAAAGCCAAAATTCTCTGATTCAGCTTCTTAAATATGAACATTTTCTGGTTTCTTTCGTCTCTCTGACAGCAAACTGAAGATATTTGAGTTGTGGACAAAAAACGAGACATTTGAGGACGTCGTCTTGGACTTTTGGAAACATCGATCAACATTTTTCACCATTTTCTGACATTTTATGGACCAAACAACTAAGTGATTAATCAATAAAGTTGCAGCTTTACATGTATATTTAAGTTAAAGTTGGACTGAAGTCTTAAATCAACGTTAACGGAGACGCTCACCTTTCTCCTTCAGGTAGACGACAGTCTGACTCATGACAGGCGGGATTATCGCCGCCCTGTTCTTCTCTCTGAGGCTGTTCAGAAAACATCGATTGATTGATTGATTGATTGATAAATGATTGACGATGTTTAAATTGATGAAGAGTTTGGTAAACACTCACTACTGCAGACTGACACCAAACTGCTGCGTGGGCAGCGGGGGTCGAGGCGGGGGGGTCTTCACTGAGGGAGGGGGGCCGCCCGTCTGATCAGCTCGTAACTTCTCATCATGTCTGAGAAAACAAAACATGTTACATTCAAAAAGATCAACGGAGAATCTATCAGGTGTCGATTTATTGATTAGAAGATTGTCAGAAAATTACTTCAGTAATATTTAAAGCAAAAAAATGTCAAAAATTTGATGGTTTCAGATTCTTAAATGTGAGAATTTGCTGCTTTTTTTTAGTCTCACATGACAGTAAAGTGAATAGTTTTGGTGTCTGATGATGTCATGATGGTCATGTTTCACTATTTTCTGATTATTAAACACCAAACAAGTCGATTAATCGAGAATATGATCGACAGATTAATTGATAATTAAAATGATTGTTAGTTGCAGCCTTAATAGTTTAATTTTAGACACTTTTGACTGAAATTTGAGAAATGTGTATCAGAAAACCTCATTTTATGGCAATAAATGAAGCTTTTAGTCAAATCGATCAATATTCTGTTTGTTTGTTTGTTTGTGTCTCTACAGTACCTGAGAACGTCAGGAGGGATGATGAGCTGCTCGTAGTTCAGGTGATCTCTGAGCTCGTCCAGGTAGTTCACGTACGTCAACTTCTTCCCGAACTTGTGACTGAAGGAAAACGAGAAGAAGAAACTTTTAGTGCGACTGACGACGGTTCGAGTCTCTCAGCTGAATCAGACGTTTGTTTACCTGATCAAAGGTTTGAAAATGTTCCAGACGATTCGGATAAAGTTTGTAGGATGAACGACGTACAAAGTCTTCAGGTTCTTCTTGTATCTGGAACAAGAAGAAGTTTAAGATGAGTCTTTATCAATATCAAAAGCAGGATCAAGACAGTGGACTTAAAATAAATATATATAAACTTAGCACAAAAAGTAAGGAAATTTGTGTTTGGTAGATTATTTCTTTGTTGTAACAATGCTTCTTGCCAATAAACCTTATACCGTTGGAAAGCCTGTTTATTTCCCTTTCAAATGCTGAGTATGTGGGTTGCGCCCATGAAAAATTTGCCAAATCTTCTCCGCCAATGCCAAACAGCTTATTCTATCATTGACTCTTGTTTGGTGTTTGGTGGATTGGATGATTGAAGTTTGAAGAAACAAGACATATTCGCAATTTAACAATTTATTCATTTAACAAACAGGAGCCTCAGTAGCATGTGGAAGAACCACACACAGCCACAACAGCCTGGCACCTCCTCCTCATGCTGGTCACACTCTGCTGTTTCCAGGCTTTCCAACGGTGTAAGATTTATTGTTAAGAAGCATTGTTACAACAAAGAAATAATCTACCAAACACAAATTTCCTTACTTTTTGTGCTAAGTTTATAAAATACAATCTCTGTTTGAGCTGCAACAACTAATTTATCGTTTTGTTTATAAAATGTCAGAAAATAGTACAAAAAGGCCGTAACATCTTGTGTTATTTGATCAAAAGTCACAAATACAAAGATACACAGAAAAGCTTCCAATCATCACGTCAGAGAAACTGAAAACAGCAATTTTGTTGATAATTTGGCTTAAAAAAAAAAAAAGACTAAAACGATTGTTTGATTAATTTTCTGTCAATCGACTGATCGTTGCAGCTTCAGTCTTTATATTTTAGGTTTAAAATATTCCATTTATATTTGTACAAACTTGTTCAAATGTTTGTTTTTGCAGGTTTTTTTTAACTTTAGTGACACATAAACAAACTAATACAAACACAAACATGCTAGAAAACCTGCAAAAACTGAGACTGAAAATGAAAAAACACTTTTTATGAGACGCTGTTTCACCGTTAATCACTTTTAACAAAAATGGTGAAAACAAAAACACTTAAATCCATGTTTTAGTCGTATAATAAAGGACTAGTTGTGTGTTTGTGACGTACTTCCTGTCGAACTCGCTGTAAGCTTCTCGTAACCATCGCAGCGACGGCTTGTTGCTGCTCTTCAGACCGTAGTGGAAGTAAACCAGTATGTAGTCCATCTCCACATACTGGTCCAACGTGAACTTCAGGTACCTGCAGCAGGAAAACAACCAGACAAATAAACATCTGAAGTCAAACTTTATTTGTACAAGTCAGATGTAAACAAATAACGGTAATAAAAAGATAAAATAGAAAAAAGACAAACTGCATCAATAAGAGCAAATAAAACATTTAAAAACATGAATAAAATAAATAATGATCATCTGTCCGCAGTATAAAAACTAAACTTCATGTTGTCAAAGTAAAGCTGCACTTTATTTACTTTTTCTAATAATCTGATGATTATTTTCTTATTTAATTGTTGAAAAAGTAGAAAAAGCATCAAACTGTCACATCTGACAGTGAAATTTTGGCATTTTTGCCAGAAAAATGATAAACAATTATCATTATTATTATTATTATTATTAATCAATTATTATTCAATTATTAAATAGCTGTTCATTAATTTTCTTATAATCAATGAATCTTTTAATTATTTGAGCTCTATGCTGCTGTAAGACCATGAAGAACATCACAGCAAGACTTTTTATACTTTATAGAGCTGCAACGATCAGTTGAACTATTATGAGAATTAAATCATCGTTTTAGACATTTTTTAAGCAAAAATGCAAAATATTTACTGGAAGCTTCTCAAATATGAGAATTTGAGGTTTTTCTGTGACAATAAACTGAATATATTTGGATTTTTAACTGTTGATCAGATGATTATAACAGATATTTTTCACTGCTGTCTGACATTTTATAGACAGAATGATGAATGGAGAACATAACGAGCAGCTCTGGTTTTATTGTGGACGTACTCCAGCAGCCGGCGGTGGTTGAGCTGGTGTGATGGAGGCAGACAGCAGCTGCTGAAGATGATCAACTTCCTGCCGTAGTTGTCGTCTCCTGAAGAGGAAACAAACGAGTATAAACTCAGTGATTCCTGCTGATCAACACACATCTCAACACTGAAGTTTAATGTTTAAACCTGCATTAACTGATGTTTTGTCCGCTGGTCTTATTCAGAAACAAGTAGTGAACACAACTCATATCATCAGCTTTCCAGTTGATATGTTGAACTTGTTAGCAAACGGTTGCTTATTTCCACATCCAGCAGTTAAAACATGATCATCACATTGATGATGTCAATAATTACTTGTGGGGTTCCTCAGGGTTCTATTCTTAATCTTTTGTAGTTTCAATCTAGTTAAAGCTGCTTGAAATTATGTTTTCTGTCCACTTGTTTTCAGCACAATAGTCTCTAAACATGACTTCTGTCATATTATCAGCTTATAGAGCAGTTGTGGCTAACATGTTAGCAAACAGTTGTTTATTTCCACATCCAGCAGTTACAGAGCAACATTATCATTCATGTGGAGTCGTGTTTCTGTCCACCTGGTGAATGTGAGTCCAATATTCACTCTCTTTTAGCTCTGTTTTTGTTCTCTACCAACTCCTGAGGGAAATATCTGACTCTTTAGCTGCTAAATGCTCCACTATGTTCACCAGCTAGTCTACAGCTAACTGAGCAGGTAGTGTACAGTGGTTTTTGACAGCTTTTTCTCTAAAAAACGACGCTATGAGACGCTGAGAGTGAACCAGAACAGTAAAGTTTCAGCCGGACAGATAAACAATGAGCTGAAACTCACTATAAAGCTCCGTAAAGCCGAGAGGAGCTGCAGAGTCACTGATAATTCTCTGTAGGTTCATCACCAACACATTACACACATAGATCAGACTGTGCAGTTATAGGTCATATTGATTAAAGCTGCTTTAAGGATGTGAATGAAGCCTGCAGACAAAACAGCAGCAGAATCTTTATCTGAGAGTTTGAGAGGAAAACATGTGATCAGAGAGAAATATGAACCAACATTCAGACTAATGAAGTCATTTAGATGTTTGACACGAGGAATCACAGCTTTCACACTTTTATATATTATACTATCATAATAAATTCTCTTCCATCATTATATATGAATCTATTAAATATCTCTTCCATCATAATATGTCAGAGATGCAACGATATGAAATTTCAGAGCCAAAGCTGATACAGATACAATAATAATAATATAACAATATTATTACAAATGTAAAAATGTGACGATATCAATAAATAAAAATATTATTTTATCATCATTATTAATATTTTGTCCTCATAGTGAACAAAATATTAGAAACATCTTTCAATATATGACATCACCACCTACTATGAGCTTTATAATAATACAAATAATAAATATAATACTAATAATATCATAATAAACATAAAGTAGAATTAAAGTTATATTTATAAGCTTTGCTAAAGTAGAATCACAGGATTAGATGTGAAGCTGCAACGATCGGTTGATTAATTAGTGTGATAATTATTGTTTTAGTGGTTTTTTTAAGCTTTTCTGTGTCATTCATGATATAAACTGAATATATTTATGTTTCTGACTGTTGATCAGATGAAACAAGACACTTAAAGACGTTTCCTTCATTTTCTAGCCGATTAATGGAGAATATCATCGTTAGTTGCAGCTCTAATTAGGCGTTTTCCTGATTAAGTGAGAATATAGAATATATATATTGATCTCAGCCGTATGTTTCCATGGTTACAGTCAGACTGACCGGAGACCTGGATGATGCCGTGTCGAGCCACGTCGTAGTACGGATGTGATGAATCGGGTCTGAACGTGCCGCCGGGAGGAGGTGACGGACGGTCTGAGACACCCTCCTCATCCTCGTCTTCCTCCCTCTGAAGCTCTGCAACAGTTACAGGAAAACAAACAAACATTTTACACATGAAGTTCAGTTTCAATCTGAAGCGCAGAGCACAGATTCCCGCTACTGTGTGTGGGGGGCGCCACCTACCAGTTAACGACATCATGTTCTTATCTGTTCCTAAAGAACACAGATTACGAGTCGGGAGCAGAGCCAGACGACTGGCTGGAAACTATCACCACCATCGCTGCTCTGCTGGGGATGTTTATTCTGCGGCGCTGCGGGAAGCTTTTAGTAAACACACAGTCATCGGTCTGATAGCAGACAGGAAATGATCTGCTCTGACTGAACGGACCAATTTAGCTCAGAGAGGCAGGAGAAGAAGAAGAAAGAGAAAGTCTCTGCTGCGACTTTATTCACAGTGAAAGAAGAAGAAACTGAAACTCAGTATTGATCTCTATCAGACATGAAGGTGAAGGAAACACCTGGAAATCACCAACACTGTCAGCAGCAGAACTACACTTCCCAGAAGGCTTTTGGGGGATGAAAACAGGAGGTCTAACTCTGCTAAACTGAGGGCTACGACTTCAGTTATTTTAAGCTTATATTTCTTTACATTTTGTCAAAAAACAATATGCTGAATTATTCAAAGTATCAGCGGATACTGAGGAGGTTCTGCAGGTCTAAGGAGCATCTTCTTTATTTTATTTCTATGCAGATTTACAAACATTTATTCATGAGACAATAATATCTTCACAAAGTCACAATGAATCTAAAAATATGTTTCATGCCTGTGAGTTGTGACTCTGAGGATGAGGAGGAGGAAGATGTTTGAAGCAAACTGAGACTAAAAGGTTTAAAGGTGAATTAATCCTCCATCAGCTGAGTGTGTGTGTGTGTGTGTGTGTGTGTGTGTGTGTGTGTGTGGTGTTTTTAGCTTATATTTGTTTACATTTAGTCTCCATTTATGGAGGTTTATTAGTGGTAGATGTCAGAGATAATGATATCTTCAGGAAGTGTGTCACTGTTTCTGTAATTTGCGTCGAAACTCATCAAATCTGAACGCAGACATGATGTCAGTGTGACTCACACTTTACTAGTTATTGGTAAACAACAACTTGTTAGTAGATCATGAGAATAAGAAGAGTATATAATAATAATAATAATAATAATAATAATAATAATAATAATAATAATAATGATCCTTCAGGGGTCTTTAAGGGCCAAACACACACAGTAATTATAAAGAACCTGTGACTGAAAATAAGAGTCATATATCTGATACTGTCCAGATAAATATGAAATATATCATTTTATCAAAGATTGAGAAACATGTTTAATATTTTAAAATGTTATCAGACAGAAAACTAAAAAAAAAAAATCATGTTTTGTCTCTTTTATGTAAATTAAACTTCAAGATTTCTCAATTTATCGACTTTGAATGTCTCATCTGAGCTTATTTATTATTTAATCACAGGTTATTCCACCAGGTGTTGTATTTGTACCTGTGAGAGTGACGGACCTCCTTATTAATCAATAAACCTCCACACGCTGTGGTCTTAATGGGAAGTCTGAGACTGTTACTGGAAACACTGTGTGTCACATGAGCGGACACTTGATAACTTGCACGTAGTGAAACTGTGGATGAAGTTTCTCCTGATCATCATCATCATTACATTCATAACGTGTCTGTTTGCTGATTCTATGTTATTGTTATATGTCATCTTGTCTTGTGTGTTTTAAACTCACCAACTTGTGCCAGCTGCTCCAGATCAGCTGTTGAAGTCATTATTGATGGAAAGTCTGAACATGAAGAAAAAGGACAAAAATAGAGATTAATAACCATGATTGAACCCTGTTGGCTCCTAAAACACACAAAAACTGATATTTAAATGAATGTTAGTATTGTAGAAATGATATAAAACCTTCAGAGAGTCATAAAATCTGAATTTCAGTGAACGAATTATCAGCAGAACAAAACCATCAAAGACTCGAGATGTTATCTGAGCTTGAAAATACAGTTTGAAGACTCGATAAGGTTAAAGAGCAGAATAACACACAGACTGACACAGCGAACCTAATGATCAACACCTCAGACACACCTGAGCTGCTTCATTAAAGCCAAAAAAACTGAGTTTAACAGCGAAACACGACATTAACACGATGAACCTTCTTATCTTTTCATCTTCCGGCGCTTAATGTGACACTTTAACATCGTCAGTGAGAAGATATGAAGCAGTAAGAAACCGTCAAACACTCACCTGTAACAGTAGAGAAGCTAATATTAAGAAATCCTCCACATCACGCAGGTAGAAAGTTGATCCAAACTTCCTCAAGGTGCAACCGCATGTAGGCTGAGCTACTGCGCATGCTCAGTAGAAAAAGAAAGTCTTGTGTCAGTGGTGGAAAGTAATTAAGTACATTCACTCAAGTACTGTAATTAAGTACAGTTTTGAAGTACTTGTACTACTTTATACTTCCACTCCACTACATTTCAGAGGGAAATATTGTACTTTCTACTCCACTACATTTATTTGACAGCTTTAGTTACTTTTCAGATGAAGATTTGACACAATGGATAATATAACAAGCTTTTAAAATACAACACATTGTTAAAGATGAAACCAGTGGTTTCCAACCTTTTTGTCTTTTGACGTCTTACAAAAAGCAGTGTGTAGTCGGGGTCACATTTCACATGTCTATGAGTTGTTAACAGCTCCACCAAATAGTGATTTTTCCCTCTAAACTTCTCACATGCTTTCATTTCAATAAATGTTCAAATGATCCAATATTTCAGCAAAAATCAAAGATTAGAGAAAAAGTCCAAAAACTGAAAACAGATTTGTGTATCAGAACTTTGTTTTTTCTTCTTTCCTCTCCCATTAATCATCTCACCACCCCTCAGATTTATCTGCTGACCCTTTGGAGGGGCCCGAGCCCTAGGTTGGGAACCACTGGACTAAACTAGCTAACTGTATATAAAGTAGTGTAAACTAGCTCCACCTCCAGCAGCTACAACAGTAACATGCTGCTCTAACACTGATGCTTCACTATTAATAATCTAATGATGTCATATATAATAATATATCAGTCAGAGGGACCAAACCACTACTTTTACTGCAATACTTTAACTACATCAAGCTCATAATACTTATGTACTTTTACTGCAATACTTTAACTACATCAAGCTCATAATACTTATGTACTTTTACTGCAATACTTTAACTACATCAAGCTCATAATACTTATGTACTTTTACTGTAGGAGGATTTTTAATGCAGGAATTTTACCTTTAATGAAGTATTATTACATTGTTGTATTTGTACTTTTACTGCAGTAAAGGATCTGAATACTGCTGATGTTATCTACCAGAAAATGTGATAAAACAAAAGAAAGAAAAAGTGCAACAAAGCGCGGCCGGATTAACCCGTTCGGGGTTCCTGGAGCCAGAATTTCCTGTTGACCCCCACCATCACCACCACCCACCTCTCAGCCTTTGTGCATTGTGTTTGTAACCTGCAGCCTCCAGAAACCAACCAGCAGTCATATGCTAGTTTAACAGGGTCGGTCCAGTGTGTTTCCACCTGCCACATATTCATCAGTGCTTCTCTCTGGTACTGGATTTACAGTTTATGTATCATGACAATTATCCTGTGAAAGGTTAATGTGTGATTTATTAGTTTAATGAGACATAGTTGTAATAATATAAAATATGTCTTCATTGTAGAAGTTATAAATATTGACAAATACTGTACATTAACACTTTAACCTGCTTATAATGACATTACAGTGTTTATAAACTGTTTATTAAATTAAAAAGTAAAGTGTTTGACTTTGTCCGGAACATATGGACGACACAGATGGTGTGACAGACTCAAATATTAATCATCTCCTGCTCCGACCGAGCTGCCTGATGAATGTCTGGCATGTTTTCTTCGGCTTCTTGGACTCAGTTTTATTTATGTGTCAGTCGAATGTGTCTCAGGTTTTATTATTCCGAGCGAGTCTCACCTGCAGCGACTGACTGGCGGCTCTGTGAAGCATCACTTCATCTGAATATGAGTCCGTCAGTCAACAGCAGACCTGAGACTTCCAGATGGAGAATGCTGAAATTTATTAAAACTGACTATTTCTTTATAATTTGAGTTATTTTCCCCACACATGTGTATATCTAACATTCACATAAATTAATACATATGTATACAAATGGGGAAAATATAAGAAAATAAGATATAAACAAGAAAACAAACAACCTTATTCACCTTATTCCTTATATTACATATTATATACTTTAAAAAAAAAAGTCTTGCTTTTTTAACTGATGTTTGCTGTTTGTGAATTGATTTTGTTGTTTTTGTTGAAATAATTTTCTAGCTTTTGACAAACTACATTAACCCTTTCATGCATGGTGTCCACTACAGTGAGCAGGTATTTGGAAGCCATCTTGAACCATTTAAGTTGTAGCACCATGTCCCAACTACCAGGTGTTGAACCCCCAAAGTGTCGTCTACAGTTCCATCTGAATATCATTTTTGACTCTCTGTGATATTGTGATATTGAATCATAAATAAAAAATGGCGGAAATGCACCAAGTAGCTCAGGAATATCTGTTAAATACTTTTATTCTCAGAGAAAAAAACAGGTAAAAAGTATATTTTTCAACTAAATAAGATGTTTGAAATACTTTTATCAAGTTTTTAATAATATTTTTCTTGTACATTATTTTCTGTGAATGAAAATACATCGGACGTCATGCAGCAAACGGTACCTTCTGTCTATTGGACCTCGGTCTTGTTTATCAAATATCGTCTCTATTGTTGTTGTTATCTAATGTTCCAATGTGTATTCATACCCTTGGCTCTTAGTAATAAAATAATATATAAATAAACATATATACATATTTTACCTATATTGATTTCCATAAATCACTTTTTACTCCATTGATACAAAATTCAATATATTACAAAAAAGTTACTGACATGATTTTTCACTTGTTTAAGAGTAAAAATAAACAATAAAAAAAATTACTCTGTGATTTAATAATTCATGCATGACAGGGTTAATAAATCTTTATTTATATTTTTATATTTAGGTTGTGCTGATTTTAGGGATATAAAATACTTGATGGTAACATATGAAATATGACAAAAATAGCAAAAAACAAAGAAATAACATATAGAAACAGTGATTTATGGTCATTGTTTTCCATCACTCAACATGTTTGGTATATTAATTTTCACAATCCTGTCACTCATTGATGTATGAATTTATTAACTAACTTCTGCAATGGTCCGAGTTCTCCTTTAAAACCCTTCAAATTTAACCTGACTGTCAAGATAAGAAATCCTGCCATCAGCCATTCAAGGATTTATATTTTCTTTATAGTCAGCAGGAAACAGGATTATAAGAACAAAATCAAAAGTTGCAGGTTCAGTTTATTTGATCAGCTTTAGCTCGAGGCAGAAAATAAATCTCTGCTCACATCACACATGTGCTTTTATCTTCAGAAGAAGTTGTTGTGATGTCAGAGGAAATACAATCATCATCAGCTGTGATCAGATTGGTGTAAAGTTGTGAAAGGCTGACATCTGCTGGACAGAGATGAAGCACTGCAGAAGCACCACAGCTTCATCTCTAGTTTTGTGTGTCTCGCTCAAAAATTCAAAATGACCATAATCAGATAAAGTAAAGCGTTCAGAGCAGCTTGAAGCCCTGGATTTTAACTTTCAGGCAGCATTTCTGTTTAACATCCAGCATCATAACAGCATATAAATAACAGAAAATCACAAAAAGCCCTTTAAAGACTTCTTGTTGATACAGACTTAAAAGTTGAGGTTCAGCATTGACTTTAACAGCAATTAAGAAAACAATCTCACTACTATAAAAAAAAAAGAAACAAGCAAATAAAGAAAATAAAGAGACTATGATTCCTGTCTTAAATTGTGTATGTGTTTATTTAAAAATCTGGCTTTTAAGGGACTTTATAATGTGAACATGTATCTTTAAATGACATATAGTAAACGCATAGTGATAAATAATCACAATAACAAGAAGAAACATGCACATGAACTTTTCCTGAACCTGAAAAACTTTTGTGGTCAGATATATTCACATGTGCATTTTCATCATTCATATATTTGTATTGTGAATCTCTGAAAAAACAAATGTTTTTTTTTTTTGATGGGGACACAAATCTGAAGCGTCTCCGGCTTCACTCACTCTGAAGTCTCCTGCAAAAAGAAATCCTGGAGGGAAGGATTTTATCACAAACAAATTTATATGCAAAGCTGCCATAAACTCTGCGGGGAGAAATTTCTCAGAAAGAGTCTTTTGCCCCAGAGCCCTCGGCGTCACCGAGACAAAACCCAACAAAGAGGGAGTTACATGAGATGGAAGGGACCAGAATAAAGACATCAATAACACCAAAATCAGAGCAGAGTCAAACAATATAATGTCAGAGGGATTTCCATTGTTAATAAAGGAGGTAATTAAGAGGCAATTAGGCTGTCTTCAACGCTGGGTTTCTAAAACTTCAGGCTGCTGCAGCCTCTTTTAGTTCTGTTATTTTATTATCTCAACATGTCAAACTGTTGTGATCATAACATCTTGAGATAACAAACACTGCTCATATTCAACTCTTTAGGTCCTCCCTAATGTTATCCCAAGACATCAAATATTGTTTTTGGTGTGCCTCAGGGTACAATACTGGGCCCACTGCTGTTTCCCAGTATTGCGTCAGCGTTAGCCTGAGGCAGAGGCAGCCTGCTGCTGGTGGCTAAATCATTAGCACGTCCTGACCCCTGAAAAGACAAAACATCTGTAGTGTGTTGTGTGTGTTAAGATACAAGAAAATATTGCAAGAAATGTCAAGAAACAACAGATGCTCCTCGCTTGTCTTTGTGTTTTGTGGTGGCAATAAGAAATATGTGAGACTTCTCTAAAGCTACAAATAAATTAATACAAGTCTAAAGCTGTGTTTATACTTGTTTCAAGGGTTTAATGAGAATCACACTTTTGAGATGAACAGTGTGGGATTTGATTTACAGTTAAAAGTTCAGCTATATCACCACTGCAACGTTAGATGGATTTATCATATGCGTTCAGTCCATTTGGCTTGAAAGCGTGTTTGAAAAGAAGAAAAGACAAATTCTTCCTCTAGCAAACAAAAAGTTGAGTCCAGAAGCAATAAAATAACCCTTTGCTCAATTCACTACAGTCAGCCTTGTCTCATCTGGTGTGACCAGTAACATAATGCTAGCTTATGTTAGCTAATTTGAGCAAACTTTAGAAAGATTTTGCTGTGTTACTGATATTTATAAGTCCGTTAGCTGACTTTGTGACATTCATTCCTTTTATCTGATTATGTTAAATGGTTAAACTGTAACTGACTGTAATCGTCACTTGTGGACAAAGTTTATAGTCTTGTTTAATTATTCTCTCCAAAGTAACTGTTTACTTTTATTTAACTTATCCTCTTTTGTCTCTTGTCATTACTGAACATGAGATTGTTTCAGTCTTTTATTCACTGTGATGGAGAACAGCGATCACGTTGAGCAGAAGGTTTACAGATGTCTTTATTAAATTTTGAAAGTAAAATAGATAACTGAGTTGTTCTTCAACTTCCTTCATCTTGACTTCGCCCTCTCCAATCTCAACCGGCTTTAGAAAGGAGAAAACACAAACATCCCAAGCCGACCAATCACAGTTTTGTGGTCTGTACACGGTGCCCCTGTAGCCAACGTAACCCTGATGTGCACTAATGTTTTTGAGAAGACGCACATCAGCTGTGATGTAGCTACAAAGCCTAAAGCACTGTTGTAACCCCTTAAGACACTTAGACAATTATAACTCCTCAACAAACTTCTATAACCACTTTAGCAGCTCTGTGAGGCTGCACTGTACTGGTACAATGGTGCTTTGAGCTAAATGCTAACATCAGAATGCTAACATACTCACGATAACGATGTTTAGCAGGTAAAGTGCTTTCTGTGAAGCACATTATATATTGTGTTTTGAAAGTATTATATAAATAAGGTTCGCTTCCTTACTTGATAATGTTTACCATGGTCACCATCTTATTTCAGAGTGTTAGCATGCTAATATTTGCTAATCAGCACTAAACATAAAGTCCAGAGGCAGACGGGAATGAGAGTTATTACAATTCATACTATAGGGAACATGAATGTGGGAACCAAAATTCATGGTAAGTTGTTAAGATATTTCACTAAAATGATCCTCATGGTGGCGCAAAAGTCAGAGGTTCACCAAAGTCTTTAATTCAATTATTATTGTTTTTATTGTGTAAAGCACTTTGTGTTTATTTGTATGAAAAGTGCTATACAAATAAAGTCTAATTGATTGATTACAAGCTATTAGGTTACATTTGAAAAGCTAACAAGTAACAAGGCCACTACCATGACCACAGTCCCTCGGTTGGCTACAACAGTCATAATCTGAAGGGCACAATTCAGCAAAGCAGTTTTTAAAAATATAAAATCTAAATTTGCAGAAGAGATAAAATTGTTTAAAATGTCTTATTAGAGAGGGATTTTACACTGAGAGGAATCATGTTAAAGAATGTGTGCTGGGTCAAGTCCCTGCTATGGCTCACTGTATGTATTCATGATGATAAACGCTTCACATAGAGGCTGTACAACACTGGGGAAATGATGAAAACACAGCTTCAAAATCTGCTCTTATCTGCTCCACACGACCAGCAAATACACACAACCACAATATATCTGCAAGCATGTAAAAAAAGAGGGGTTTTGATATGGTATTCTGTGATTATGCAAATTAAGAGTGTACATAGGGACTATGTGACCCAAATATGGAAGAGAATAATGATGAGCTTAATCACTGGCAGCAGATACTTGACACCTCCACATGCTGTATGACTGGGAATATACTGTAACTGGGAGACGGATTATAAATATTCTCCTAATCTAAATATAGTAAGAGGAAAAAGATTTACACAATGAACTGACTGTCATAAGAGCCGAGGATTCACCTTTACATTTAAGTGTACAAAAATTACACTGTGAATTTATTACACCTGAACTTTAACATTTGCATTTCATTATTTTATGTTTCCCTTTAAATTTTCAAGTATACATAATTTTGTTTTTTCATTGTTGTCAGTGAGTTTTTGCCTTATCTGTAGAAACCACAAGTTCAGCTTAATCTTTTGGTATACTGCACTTGTTTGTATTGGATAAAAACTTTTAAAAGGACAAACCACATCAGAATCCTTTACCGTAACCTGCCTCCCCAAAACCTGAACGGAAAAATAGATTTGCAAGCAATTTAAAACATAAACCTGGTTGCAATAATTTCATGTTTCTCCATTGCTAAGACACATTTCTTGAAATGATGCTCCATTTCCCAAAACTCTAACCACAATTGCGTAACTGCACACTCATCTTCACAAACTTAGAACTCTCCACTTAAAACCATATAATCTTACATCTAAACCAAACTTTGCCTTTAGACACCACACAAAAAAACACACCACATAACAGCCGTTCAAAACACTACTGTAAAAACCTGATACTGTGATGATAAACGGTGCTCTTTACATGTTGAACACAATATAAAGACACAACACATGTATACATTTTCAACATTTTTAATTCCTCGATAAACTGTTGTAAATTAAATGGAAATTGAGTGGAAAAGTAATTGTACTGTAAAAATATGCAACTTATTAAGAACATAGAATAAAGTAATTTACATGTATTTACCAATAAACCAATGAAAAAAAACAGTTTATACATAAAGAAGTAAATCATCCATCATTCAAAAACAAGTGAACTGACTCATGATCCTGTTATCTGTCTATCCAGAGCTTCTGATTGGTGTGTGAACAATTTAGACTCTTAGTGTTTCCACCTGTTGTGTGTTAATTGGGTTCCAGTTGTGATGACTTGAGCTGATGATATTGAATGCCAGTGTTTCCTAAATGAGGTTTTGGGAAATGAGTCTGTCTTTTGGTAGATGGTGTCATGATTTTGGATGTTTAGGCCCAGTTATGGTGTGTAAGCAATCAAGAAAAACTGTAATAGAGCTTTTTAGCCTGTTTTAGCTCTTAGTTTTGGTTTCAGCATGATTTTATACAAAGTCAATGGCAATACGAAAATTTGTCTGGGTGGTGCGAATTGTTATCAAAAAAATAAAAAAAAAATCCCATTGATCTTCAGGAAGCTGTGATGGACACTTTCACTGTCTTCTGATGTTTTATAGACCAAACATGTTTAATCAAGAAATAATTTGGCAGATTAATCGATAATAACAAATAATTGTTAGTTGCAGCCCTACTCATGGCAGTCTGTACTGTTGGGGCCATTTTCGTATTGCATTCATCAGCATATGTGTATACAGTATGAACTAATATATGTTCATCTACCCTTTTTTGCACAGCAGTTGGTATGTGGAGTATGAGGATGGTACAAACAGGTGAGGCAGTGATCACAGAGCAGGTATGTTGTTTACCGGCAGAGGTTCACAGTTTTTTGACCGTACAGCTATCACGTAGCATTGAGTCATTAGTTTGTCTGCACAAAAATTATTAATTGATATTAAATGTGTGTGGATCGCTGTCTACACTGGGGATGAATGTGTATGGCTATATGGACATTTGCAAATTGAATTATTAAACCCACATGCTACACAAAGGTGATCCCTCAATTAGGCAAGTACCGATAAAGCGGCCCCTCAGTGGCTTGTAGGTTTCTTGTTTTTCTCAAATCACTATATGTGCGTTAGTTTTTGTTTTTTGTGTACAAATGGAAATGTTGTCCTGAGGGGGGGCACTAGAGAAAGGGTCACCAATCATCCTTTAAGGACTATAAATATCTGCAGAAAACTTGGTGGAAATCTGACCTGTAGTTGTTGAGATATGTGTTTAAATATTGCTGCTATCAATTTACATTTTTGTAGTCCATACACATGATAGGACCATGAAACCCTTGAGTCCATGTCATCCCATGTTGCACAGAGGGCTAATTTTTTGTCATTTCTGTTCTGTATTTACAGTACGCTTTTGTATTCTGTTACTGCATGTCAGTATGTCGATACAAACAAAGGGTTTTATATTTGACGTTATCTAAGTAGAAATTCTCATATTTTCTCTACATATCTTTTGTTTTTTTTGGATCAGAGAGCTGCGGAGGAGGAGAGACAGTCAGTGACAGGGAGCTGGGATTCCTGTTCATTACTATGTGTTTCCACCAGGCTCTATAAATAGAGAGAGAAGGGGGGGATGAGGGGAGGCTGGTGGGGGCAGGGAGGGAAAACAAAACTGAATCTGAGTGAGTGAAACGCTTCGAGACGCTGCAGGCGACGTTCAGACTGAAGGATGGAGATTTTCTGTCGACCATTCGTATGACGTCATGAAGAGAACACATGAAGACATCCAACTATTTATTCATCCATCCATCCATCCATAGAACCATTCAACCATAGTTATCCACTCAACCTTCCAACCGTTGAACCAACTATCTGTCTATTCAAACAAAGAACCATTCATGCATCCATCTAGTCATCTGACCATAGATCCACCCATCCAACCACAGAACCATCTTCCATCCATCAATCCATCCATCCTTACAACCATTGATTGATCCATCCATCTGTCCAACTATTGAACCATTTCATCCATAAAACCATCAATTCATCCATCCGTCTAACCTTAGAACCATCCATCTATTCATCTGTCCAGCCAAAGAACCATCCATCCAAACATGGAGCAGCACTAAAATAAAAAAAAGAAAACAACAACAAAAATACAGTCATAAAAAAAACAAGTTATTGAATAATATGTACAATAAAACTTTATTGTCAACACTGAAATTCATTTCGCAGTTCTGTTTAAAAGGTTGACACATAGATTAAATAAACAGTTACACATATGACATATAACACATCAAACAGCCATGACAATCATACATATCACATCATATCCTCTGGATTCAGATCTCAATTAGCAGCACAATGATCCTGGTTAAGCAACTGGACAGACAGTATAGTAAGACATTATAAAGGGATTCTACCAACATACACAGTCATATTTACACATAAGCACACACACAGATCCATTTATAGCACAACTTTAATTGTAATTGTAATTTCTGACATACAATAAAACCTGGGACAGGAAGTATTCCAGTACAAGAGTACTGTTTTTTAATGGAAACTTGGTGGAGCCCAACAGCAAATTTTTGCTCCTGAGCCCCCAGAGAGGTTTATCAGGCGCTGGTTAAGATATCTATTATATATTCTGGGGCCAGTCTGAGTCGTGTTTTAAAAGTGAGAAATGTAACTTTTAAATTTATTCTAACATGAGCAGGAAGCTGGTGCAGTGATGCAAGAACAGATGTGGTGTGGTCTGTTTTTGATGCCCATTAAAAGTCTGGCGGCTGAACTCTGAACCAGTAGTAGGGAAGATCAGAAAGTAAATGATCTATTGATCTCCATGACACTAATCACATGCTGCTGAAGTTTTCCCAGATCTAAACCATTACGATCAAAGTACAGGTGGAAAAAAAACTCCCATTTAATCGATCGTGTGTGATTGTGACATGAATTTTCTATCACAGACACAGCAGAAGCTCATTGCACTGATATTTTCCCCCTTTTCTGGTTGGAGTTTGTTTATTCTGTGGCATACTCTCACTGAAAATGTTTGGTTTGAACTGGGAACCTGCAGCTTCCTGGTTTCAGACCTGTCACACTGTCTTGTGCTGCAGCGCTGCAGCCAGCAGATGTCAACGTTGCAGCAGACGGTCCTGGTTGTATCACTTCAAGCAGCAGCTCCCACTGAGGCAGATAAATCCAAGCCTGAGGCCATTTGAAACACTGTGATGTGTGTGGTGATGTATAGACGACTGAACGATACTTTATCTGTTTCTATTCAGAGCACGAGCAGCTACTCCAGCTCTTAATGCTCCAGCAGCACGATCCAGCTGCACAGCATGCAGCCAAAAAAACCCTGAGGACAGCTCTGGGTGTCCAAATGTTGCCAATATTACATTTTAATGCACCATACTGCAGGATTAGCATGCTGCATTCATTGGTTTTAGTATTTAAAGAAAGTACTTATAAATCACAAAGTATAAAGGCAGACCAAATCAAACTTTGACGACAAAAAATAAGTGAAATTATTTCATATATAAAAGTGTAAAAATAATACAAATTATACATAAAAATAAAGAAATAAAGAGCAGAAACACAAATCGTCTCTGTAAGTTTCTACTACATTGCAGTGATATAGCAGAGGGCAGCACAGCTCTCCGTGCAGTGATCACTCGCAATCAGTTGTCCTGTTGTTTGGTGTTAAATGTTTGGAGAGCGCCGCTGACCTCTGCCAGGGACAATCAGCTGAAGAGTCGAGCAGCTGGCCCCCTCGGCTCCAGCAGCCAATTTCAGGCTGTGAGCGGCAGCGGCTCCCCGGCCTGCCGCTCCGCATTACAGACCCTAATTGATTTTCCGTTGTAATCTCAAGGTCCTGATGACATTCTGGATGGAGACACAGCAGCTCTGCGTGAATATGCACGCTCTCTCCGTGCCAATTAGCACATGTTTCTATCTGCGACAACAGGCTCGGTGGTTGGTGTTGTCATCTCATAGCAGAAAGGTTGAGGGTTTGAATCCTCCACAAGTGCGTTTACATACACAGTAGTGTTGCAGTTATGATTGTGTTTCTTTTGTGTGTTTACATTCGAAGGCTTTGGACTTGAAATTGACCTTCTTGCACCCAACGTTCATAAATTATTTCTTGTAAAAGAAACAGACAGAGCAGCGAAAGATTTCAATTAAAGTTCTAAATGAAATGTGTTTATTAATGGTCTCCAGCTGTTAAATTGTATTTATAATTGTGTCCATCCGTTTCTCAATACAATAATTTTACTCTCTTGGTGTATTCTGTGCACACAAATATCAATTTCCTGTCTGTCCATCCCTCTTCTGTTGCTTCTCCTGAGCTTTCTTCCATTTATTTCCCCATTTAAGTATTTTTTGGGGAGTTTTTCCAACAGTCTGAGGACAGAAGATGCTGTATTGCTGAACAGATTGCAAAGCCCACTGAGGCTAATTTATTTATGATTTGTGACATTGGGCTAGACAAATAAAAATTGACTTGACTTGAAATTGTAATGATTTACACTTTCACTTGGAAAAATCTAAATGTGACAAGCTGACTAGACTCAGTTGACCAGATTTTGCACCAAAATCAGTAGAAAAGAAGAAAAGTATCTAAATAATGCAGATTTTTAGAAAACATCTGCTTTGTGGCTTCAGGGACGTCAAGGTTCATCCATCACTTTGGTTCAGACTGAAATGTCTCAACAACTATTGGATGGATTGTCATTAAATTTAATTCAGACATTCATGTGCCCCCCAGGACAACCTGTAATAACTCTGGTGATCCTCTGACTTTTCTATAAAATTTGAAAATTTGTTCAATACTTTGGTTTATGACCAAATACCCTCAAAACTAAAGTCATTCCCATCAGCCTCAGCTGTACTTTAGAGCTAATTGGCAAATGTTAGCATGCTAACATGCTAAACTAAGATGGTGAAGATTACACCAAAAACACCAAAACACTGCTGTGACAAAGTACAGCCTTACTGAGCTGCTAGCATGACAAACCTGACAAACACAATGATCCAAATCAATACAGGAGAACCAGTGATATCATTTTTTTTTTTTTAAATTCCTCTCATTCCTCTTCCTTGTCAAAAATGGGTGCCTACATTTTCCACAATGCAACTGGATTTGATTCAGTTGACTGTACAGATTGAGGTGTGCTATGCTAGTAGCGGCTAATGTAGCCTCCAGCAGAGACGAGGAGCTACAGAGGTCTGCTAACCTCATGTCTTTCTCTCTGCTTCAGACTTGACGTCTTCAGCCTCAACTGACGCCTGAACTCTTCAACCTGCTTTTTTAAGTTTTCATTTTACCAAAGGATAAACACAAGTGTTTATATTATTACCTAATTATGATGGTGAAGAAACTCAAGTTCATGTTTGCGGTGAATTGTACATGTTCAGCCATGACAAGTCTCATGATTGTTTGTGCAAACTCCACCCTGATAGTCCTGCCATAAAATTACTCACAGTACAAGTGTTGGTTCAAGCCGACACGATACCCAAATATTATTTATCTAAGTCGCAGTAAAAGAGTCAATCTTTGTGCACCATGCAGCCCTTTATCTACTGTAACACCAACAGCTGTCTTTCTGTATTTGCACACTAACAAGTAGCCATTCATGATGTTCACTAACACTGGCTGCTTTGCTAAATGAGCTAAATTAAACTGAATTAGGTTGGAACAGCAGTTTGTTCAGGTTCACAGTGTTTTAGAGCAGAGACTAAACATACAAGACCATCAATGTGGACTTTTCTTGTTAACAACTCACTAAAACACATCAGCTGTGTCTGAAATCATTCGACATTTATTATATTTTGGACTATTTTTACTGTTACTGTTTACTGTCCTTCATTTTATTTGAGTGTCTGAATCCTGAGTGTAAATTTATGCTCTATAAAATGCCCCAAAACGGAACGACGAAAGTAGAGTCTTGTACACAACTTACTGCTAACAAACCCACAATGCAATGTGTTGCAGTTTATAGAAGCAAAAACTAACAGTCGTGCAACACTTGACCTTTCAGAGACGACACGGTGTGATGATGATTCAAAAGTGACAAAAATCTCAATTTACTGCTTATTACAGAGTAAACTACAGCGTTTTTTTTATTTAGTCTTTCACTCAGTGGTTCCCATGTTTATGTTTACAGTAACAAATAGGTTAGTTTAACCAAAATTATATTGTCAAGAAAATGAAAAACATGTTTCTTTCACACATTTCTGTGTAGTTCTGTCAAAAGTATTTCCCTGACGAGCATCATAAAGTTTGATTTCCTCTGTTAAAACTTCGTCCATCTTGTACTTTACATGTCAGTTTGATGTCTAAATACATTAAGCTTTTTTTAAAAAAAAATCTTGTGGTTAAATTTTCTAATTTAGAAACATATCTACATAGTCTGAATATTCAAGTGCACAAGGAAAATTCTTCGTTTGTACAATGTCAGATTGTTACTCAAAATGCAGAGTTAGTAATGATGAAAAGTAGCTGCTGCAGCCACAGTGCAGGGCAGCAGGAGGTCATCAGATAGAGGCTTATTTCTGTGGGCAGCAGGAGGATTAGTTAAGCTCAACAAGATCTCAAATGACAGAGAGAACTTTAACTGTTGGTCAGGGAACGCGGTGTAAAGTCAAGTCAATGAATCCTTCAGTCAATGTCACTCCAAACAGGTTTAATCATGTAAATATTTAATGTGTGTCCTGAAGAAGAAGAGCTCTCACAGAGAAGGGGATCGATGTGAAACACAACACTCGCTGTTCTGAATCTGATCGTCATTGATCTGATGTGAAGTCCTCCAGTCTGTGATGTAATCATGTGTGTTGTGTCTTCACTGATTGGTTAACCAGACCGTCAAGGAAGCCGGCAGTGACATGAGTAGATTTAGGGTGTAATTGTAAAAAAAACAAAAATGTTGTTGTGTTTTCCTGTCAGCACCTAAAGTACAATAATAAAGAATAAGGAGATAATTAATAAGTACAAATTATGACTGAAGTCAAATTTAAACTCAGTCAAATGTATGATGTTAAATCAGAGAAAGTAAGTTATGACTTTTACTTATCTTATAATTATGACTTAATACCGCTTAATTTTGACAATCAATCATTGATTTGCTATCTTATAACTATATCTTGTCATTTTAAATTAGAGGTCAAAAATGGAGACTGTCCTCTCACAAAAAAACACTGAATCAGCTGTTTCATCACTTGCTTCCAAAGCGACATCTGTTTACATTTAAGTGACAGCGGTCATAGTAGTGCCAAAGGGGGAAAATAGGTGATGTAATTATAGTGCGTCAAAGTCTATGTAGGAGGAAGGTTTTATGAGATAAAATGTCTAAATTAAATTTTTCAAACTTTAAGTGAAATGAGATTAGATCAGAGAGCGTAAATCAAACTGTTGAGTTATCACGTAATTTTGACTAAAAGTCAAATTATTACTTTTTTTAAATGACAGGTGATGTTTTTATAGTGCGACAATGTGTGAAGTTGAGAGGTTTTATAAGATTTTACTAAGTAAAAATTATGACAGAAGTCCGTATTTCAACTCAAATTTACAACATTTAGTCAAATGTATGATATTAAATTAGAGTAAATATGTCAAAATGTTGACTTATTATCACATCATTTTGACTTAAGTAACATTTCTACTTACAATAAAAACTCAATACCTTTTGTGGTTCAGATCGATGATTCACTGGTTAGTTGTAGAGCGTCTGTAGCTGTCGCCTGAGGTCTCAAATCACCAACTGCAGTATTAGAACGTCAGGATGTAGCTGTTTCTCAACAGCCAATCAGGAAACAGCACAGACAAGTTGGAAACATGGCGCACTTCTGCACAGAGTAGAGGGAGCCTGTTCCAGGGGGTTTGGCTGGTCTTTATAGCTAATTTCCTCTTTCATGACAACTGTACGGGGGATGAATTTTTTTAAAACTCACCTGTTTAAATTTTATTAAGCCATAAAGTTCTGCATAATGAAGGACATGGCTGCTTTGAGTGACAGGTCCGCCAGCCGCTAGGTGGCTTGTTCCAGCCATTCGGCCCGCCTCTTTGCCCATTTTTGATTGGCTGGGAGTTAGGCAGCATTACGCACTGCCAAGATGGCGACGGCCGGGTGACGTCACGGTAACTACGTCCATATTTATATAGTCTATGCTTTCATAGGAGTGAACGGGCCCCGCCTCCAACGCTGTATCCAGTTCTCTTTATACATCCGTGTGACCAGCTCATCCAACTGTTTGCATTCACAACGTTCACTTTACGATTGCAGCTCAAAAAACGTACTCCAATAAAATAAACCACAACAACACCCTTTGCTTGATCGTGTCTGGTCTTGTTCTTTTTCATTTACGTTAAGCTAACGTTGTGAGTTAAGTTAGCTAACGTTAACAAACTAAACACCGTTCACCAGTCAAACGGTGGTAACATTCAATCTGTTCATAGACAGTAACGTAGCTTGTAGGCTATCAAAACAAACAGAAATCTGCTAATCCACTAATACAACGTACCGATACAGAAGTAGTGGAGTATGCTGGTGCGTCATCTGTGTCTGTGTGCGTTGCTTTGACCTGAACGGCCCAGTTTTAGAACATTTACGATCAGAGTTTCATCCAGTGTCGTTGCAAATCATCGATCTGAACTGGACTTTAATTTTGACCCAGAAAGCCCACAAAGGATACCGAATTAGCTATTAGCACTTCCTGTTTGCAGTGTAGATGCATGTATCCGTGGATGTACAGAAAAATGAACTGAAGAAAAATATGATGATTCTCAGGAAAGTTCTGGGCACAACGGGGCTCTGGAGGCTTCTGATTGGTGTTTTTACTATTTACAGCCATTCTGTAGCCCGAATGATTCATCTGTTAATTGAGAAAATAGTTGGCAGATTAATTGATAATGAAAATAATCCTTCCCTGGCTAGTTATGGAAAAGCAACAAAGAGGACAGAATAATAAAACAAACTAATACATCACAGGAGCTCCATAATAACTCATAGAGGTTATCTTGATACAGTATAAGCTGATTTTCTACAAACACAGGTAAAGCAGGCGGCTAGAAAAGGAAATGAGTGTTTAAAAAAAAAGCCCAGAGAACAACAGAAGTATGTACAGTATTTGCTTTTATCTGCAGCTTGCATATGGTCATTCCTCTTGTAGAGAGAGAGCGATGGTAATCCAGAGGCCTGCTGGGAGAATGTTTTCCATAAATCATAGCGACACCTTTAAATAGACGAGGGCCATTATCTCAATAAAAACAACAGTAGTGGTTTCCTTTTTTTTCCAGCCTCTGGTACCCGCAGGGAAGGTGGTGATGAATCAGTGTGTGTGTGTGTGTGTGTGTGTGTGTGTGTGTGTGTGTGTGTGTGTGTGGTGACATGCTGGTGAATGTGAATGTAGATGGAGGTTTGGTTAAATGTCTGTGGTGACATTAGCTGCCTGCCGGGCTGATTGATTCTCTCTTCACTCATGTTTTACTCAATCTCGAACGCTTTTATGGTTTGAATCTCTTCCCGTCTTCACTGTATGAAGAAATCATGTCATACAGTCAATGGCTTTTCCATTTAAAACGGCCTTTTGTACACACGATTGGCTCCAACATGTTTAAAGGAACAGTTCAACATTTTTGGAAAATCCTTCCGATAAGAACATCAGCGAGTAGCAGACCGACAGTATCTTGATTCTGGTTCTTGTTGGAGTTTTTTTTTTTGCAGATTTAGTCCAACATAAACAGTCTTCAGTCTTAAGTAATTATGTTTTTTGAGATTGGAAAACTAAAAACATATATTTGAAACATATTTTACTATCTGCAAGGCAAACCAGGCAGCTCAAATCTATAAACACATTTTCATTTATTTAAATATATGCAAAAAACCCCTAAAAATATAATTTATATTACATACTGTATCGCTATGCATAATATTTATTGATTTACATTTATGTCTTTACTTAAAAAGACTGACACAAAGTGATAAAACTGATGTTTGTCTTCTTATTTGACTCTGAGGAATAACAATACTAATATTAATACTAATACTAATAACAACAACAATAGTAATGTGTCATTATAGGTGCTACAGGAAGTGCAAAAAATGATTCAAGTAAAAGATCAGGTACAGTAAGAATAAAACACGATCACAAAAAATAATCACATTGTAAGAATAAAATAAAATACAGAAAATATGAGAAAAAACAAAATATCAAAGCACATAAAATACTTTAAATAATAAAAAAGTCTGTTTGTTCAGCCTTTACCCCCCCTCAGAGAAATCAAGCTTCAGTTTTATTGTCACATGATTAAACAGTGAAAAGCAGTTTCAGCCTCTGACCTGCACACAGAAACAATATACAAACAAATATTAAAACATCTGATGCAGAGCTCCTCACAGCAGGTCTCCTGTTCCTCCACATGGACTAAAGTCACTTAACGTCACATGTTCCATCATCATTAGAGCAGCGTAGAGACGTCGTTAGCTTGAGCCTTAAGTTCTTTGCACATCAAGTCTGTTTTTTTCGTCCAAAATTGTCAAAAATAAATACGACGTCACGTTGTGTTAATCACGTTTACACACCGACTCCGAAAGTTTCGTCCATCGTTAAAGTTTTCGG
The DNA here is from genome assembly GCF_910596095.1 of Thunnus maccoyii. Taxonomy (NCBI): domain Eukaryota; kingdom Metazoa; phylum Chordata; class Actinopteri; order Scombriformes; family Scombridae; genus Thunnus; species Thunnus maccoyii. The sequence goes on along the minus strand of NC_056555.1, from coordinate 24,090,878 downwards.
AGCAGGTTCGAGTTTTTTTTTTCATCCTTTACAGAGTTGTTTGACCACTCAGGGCCACCGTACATGCAAACAACCCAGCCTGGAAACACTGATACCACAAAATCATCCTCACTGCTTGACAACTCTATTTTGCCTTGTATTGCGAATTTTCGCAACGAATATGGTAATAAAACGCATCAGATGACGGATTAAAAAAACGCACACGAAAAAAAAAACGGACTTGGTGTCCAAAGACCTTTAGTTTCATCTCTACGTTGGCTGTAAAAGGTGTGATGAGTGTTTCAAACTCACTTTCAGATTCAGATTTCATAACTTACTGTATCCAATTGATTAATTTTCTTTTATATTTGTTTGTATTTTTTCTGTGAGCAGGTGGAGGCTACGCATATGTGCAAAATCGATGTAATATGCGAGTGATAGTGCAAAAAACCCTTGAAGGATACAGTCATTAATGCACTGATTGGAAGGTTATTAAATGTGTATATGTGCATGAAATAGATGGAAAGGAAAACCGAGACAATGGAACTAATTTATGCATCAATGTGTTCTTTTCTTCTGCTGTTCACTGTGTTTGCTGCTTGTTATGTGTTCAACATGCGTCACGCTCTCAAGCCATCCGTGTCCTTGATAAATGGAAGTCAGCAGCCTCTTGTCGAGGAAAAGGACGGACGGGCAGCCATCGCCGCTTATCTTTCCTCCACAGCCTCCCCCTCCACCAACAATTCAGCATCTTAAAAGCCCGACATCTGACCGAACCGAAACCTCACCACCACCACCACCACCACGACCTACCAACATCTCAGCACAGCTCCTTCCTCTCCGCCTGCCTCTTCCTCAGGATTATCCTCAGATTAACTGCAATATTGTCTTGCCATCAGTCTGCTGCTGCTGCTGCGTGTTTTGGCTCTTTTCCCAGGTCAGATTTGTTCTCCTGGTGTGACCGTCTGAATGCTAATGAGGCGGTGGATTGACCGTTACCATGGTGATTAAATATCCTGGATGCTTTTGATTATTTATACCATCTTTAAGAGGCATATTTCTACTTCAGTTACATTTCTGATTGATTCTACCCTAAAACACAATTTTCTCTTTTAGACATATGAGCCTCTGTACGTTTTCTGACACATTCAGAGCAGATAGATCGAAATTAATACAAAAAGTACTGAAAAATAACCCCTGCAATAAACATTTTTCTTTCCTACATCAAGACCTTCCATCACAGGTAAAAATAACACACTGCTGCCAGCTGCAGTGGCCTGAATCAGGAGGAATGTATTCATGCGGAAAGATGATTCATGGTTTAATAATCAAACATTTAACCTTTGACCAGACTGTCTGGTGGACAGCTATGGAGCCCTGAAACTGACAAAATGTAGACAAGTCAAAATATAACTGAATGTGTGAATAAATAATAATTTTAGTCAAATAATTAAAAAAGGAGTCTGAAAAGAAATGTAAAGCTTTATAATTAAAGGGGACATATTCAGCTTTTTGTGATTTTCTGTTATTTATATCCTGTTCTGATGTCGGATGTTAAACATGGTCAAAGAGTAAAGAAGGAGAAAAAGAAGTGAAATCCTGCTACTATAGTTTGTTTACGTAGCCTCCGGAGCCGGAGGAAGCTTCCTGAAGCTGACCAATCAGAACAGAGTGGGCTCATCGGGAGGGCGGGGCCTTAAAGAGACAGGAGCTAAAACGGCCTGTTTCAGACAGAGGCTGAACTGAGGGGCTGCATAAAGGACCAGTAGAAGATAAATAAGGAGTTTTTAACTGGAAATCATGCAAAGATATTCCAGTAGAATATATTCCCGGAATATAAATATAGAGGCTGGAAATGTGCAGAATATGTTCTCTTTAAACACAAAACAAATACAAAAACAAAAGCATAAACAGTAATGTTCTTTACTCCAAATGTCAACTTCTCAAATCCATCCGTACATGTTGGAGCTGAATCACATCTGAAATATGAGTGGACAACACATGGAAACACCTTAGCAACCACCTTAGCAACCAAGGCTACTGAGTAGATAGCTGTTTATGGGCATACATGACAGGCAGCATTTCTACATGTGTTCACCTCAAGTTTTTGAACTTTGACCATGTTTGACATCCGACATCATAACAGGATATAAATAACAGAAAACCAGAAAAAGCTGAATATGTGCCCTTTTAGGAAATGTGCTCTAAATCCAAAAAAATGTATAAACTGTAAAACACATACAAAAGTTTAAATACAAACATTTTGAGAGATGCAACAAATACTTCGGTGTTCAGTGAACGTTCAAATTTGTTGAAATTTGACCCAAGCAGACCTTTGTAGACACAGACAATTGCTTGAACTGAAATATGGACAAAGAAAACCAATCGCTTGTGTTTCTTAATTTCCTGAACTGTAGATTCAGCCACCAGTTTGTTACAAAAACACAGTTTGAGTCTCTGAAGCGTATCAATCTACTGCTAGCAACATTAGCATTGTAGCTTGTAGGTTTTTACAAAAGTCAGTTGACCTTATCAAGACAAAATTCTTGCAAAAAAAACCCCATAAAAATAAACATCTAGAGGTCAGATTGGATGTTTAAAGAGGTCCATGTTCTGTCTGGTTGATAGGGTTGGCAAGAATCTCATTCCAGCTCCAGAACACGCTTTGTCTCCAGTCTTTTCAGGCCCTCACAGACACATGAAAGTGTGTTTAGGTGACGTCTGTTGAGAAAAGAACAACACAATCTGACAGGACAGAGACAGAGAGGCTGCGGTGTCAGCTCTCCGTCAGTGTTTTTTTGGATGAGGGAAGCCGAAGAAACAGATCTCGTCCCCGAGGGCAGATCTGTCCCTTTCACCTTTCGTCAAAGAGTTTCTCTCTAAAGTGCAGAGAAGTTTCCACCTCGGCAAGGATGCAAACAAAACCAGAGGAAATTTGGCAAGGAAGTCTGTGTGTGTGTGGGTTTGGATACTTCTACTCACAATACCAGAATGACCTTTACTGAAGTTGACACTGACGAAGGAAACCTCAACCTGCAACATTAAAAATATTCAATTAAAAAAAAAAGGTTGAAAAATTTGTTTTTTGTTTGCTCCATTTTCTGTTTTTGTCTCTTGTCTCCTTGTAGCAGCCGATAGAAAATGAGAAAATCTCACGAGAGAAATAATAATAATAATAATAATAATAAGACTTATTTAATTTATTTTACTTTATTTTGCATTTTATAAGCCATTTCAAAAATACTGTAACTTGTAATTTTTACATTTTTTTTAAACTCTAAAGAAGTTGAACAAAACCAACTGGCCAACAACAAATGAGGAATGAATAAATGAATCAATCAAGTAATTATATCAGTGACAGACTATCATATGTTTAAATAACATCGAAAAACATCTGCTTAGGAAGATTATTTATAAGGCATTTTTGCTTTATAAGACAGGTACAGTGGAGAGAGACAGGATGGATGGGATGTAGAGAGGGGACGACATGCAGCAAAGGATCTGGGTTGAAAGTGAACTCAGGCTGCTGTAAGGACTCAGACTAACACTACGTGAACTAACCAACATTTAATGTTAGACATGAAGGAAACGAGCCCACATAAGCAACTACACTTTAGAAACAAGACCGAAAAACTGCAACCTGTAACTACTGATGTTTGTGAGTGACGTTACAGTAAAAAAACAGCTCAAAGTTGCTTATAATAGTTCTGATCAGTTCAACTTTACATTTCTCAAACTTAGCAACATATATCCATCTTCATGAGGAGATTAAGTGACTTGATACCAACGAATTACTGCACATATAGAATTAAAAAGATGATCTTAAGTGCAAACTTACGTTATCTTCAACTGACGTTAGCTTACTTTGTGTCATAGCTGCAGATGTTTCCATCATCAACATTTTCAGGAGCATTAATGCATACATGTTTTTAAACCTGCATTAACACTAGTTTCTATCAGAAACAAGCAGTGAACATTAACTCTGACACATCATCAGCTTTTAAGTTGATATGTTGAACATGTTAGCAAACAGTTGTTTATTTCCACATCCAGCAGTCACGGAGCAACATTATCATTCATGTGGAGTCGTGTTTCTGTCCACCTGGTGAATGTGAGTCCAATATTCTCTCTCTTTTAGCTCTGTTTTTGTTCTCTACCAACTCCTGAGGGAAATATCTGGCTCTTTAGCTGCTAAATGCTCCACTATGTTCACCAGCTAGTCTACAGCTAACTGTGTCTGTTTGCAGGTAGTGTACAGCGGCTTTTTACAGCTTTTTCTCTGAAAACGACACTATGAGAGCGCTGAGAGTGGGTTCTCTGAGGTGAACAATGTTTATTTTGTGTTGCTTACAGTATTTAAAGAGCGTTTCAAACATCAGCAGCAGCATCTCTTTCCAGAGTGAGCTGGGAAACATAAAGTAGATACAATAGCTGTGTTTAAGGGTGATATTTCTTCTTCTACTACACCGTCACCACTAAATAAACACCGAACATTTCTGGCTGCCTTCCTACATATTTGTGCTTCTTGGAGTTGTTTCAGCAGCTTCTTGTGTCTGCAGGTCTGTGCACGATTGTTAGACCTGACATAAACTGAGATGTAACGCTCTCAAAACAAAGCGTGACAGCCTGCCGAGAGCTGTCGACCCAACAATGTGGGAAAGAAATACAGTACGAGGGTGAAGATATTTCTGACTGACGGATGGATTTCCTCTCTCTGGGTCAGACCAGCCGGCAGGAATCCTCCTGGAGCGTCGCTCTTTTCTTTCCCTCCTCGCTGTTCAAACACGATATCCAGGACACTAAATGTACGAGGTGGCCTACATACCTCTTCATAACGCAGTCAAAACTCAGATATGTAATGTGTTTTCCTGTTACATTTGATATTACCTCTGCTTTTATCTGATAGTTTTTATCTAATACACAGTTTTTATCAAGTAACAGATATATTGCTCAGAATGCTTAACAACACATTACGTTCACAATTATGATTAATAAATCACTAAAAATCCAGCTTTGGAACATAACTGTGGTTTAAAAAACAATAATATGTTTTTCTAAGAAATATTTCAGCTTTTGGCAGCTTTTTTACATAGTTTGTGGCTGGTTGAAGCTTAACGAGGACCTTGGCTTAACTCGTGCATTTTAGCTTGAGGAGGAAAAATTTCCACAGGACTCCGATGTAAAAAATGATAAAACAAGTATTTATTCCACAGTTTGTAGTATCTTCTTACAGGAGTATTCAAAGCCAAGTTCTCCTAATCAGTAAACTGTACTACGGTAAGAAAACCATGTGGCTCGGTCTTTACTAGAGCCTGAATCCTTCGAAACCACAGGTTCACCCTGGCAAAACACAAGGGGCCGATATCTCTTAAAGTGACAGTAACCTACTTCACTGTTTTAACAGAAAGTCTAATTAATGGTGCCTTACATCAACATCAATTAAATCAAATAATTATTAGCTGAGCTTTAACAAATTACTATTAATTAACTTATTCAATAACTTATTTGTACTTTCAATTTACATGAATTGTTTAACAAAATGTAGACTCCACTTATTTACTGAACTAAACATACATAAACGTAACTTGGCTCCCACATAGTTTAAATTTATTATTGAGTTATTATTCTTTTATCTGTCTTTTATATTTCTGTTTTTTTATTATTGTTATTACTGTTATTTTCTTTTTTTTAAATTCTCTTTTACATTACTGGAAATGTTTTTTTTAAAAATCTGTTTTATCATGAAATCCAATCATTTCATAATAATGATATAAATGAAGATTATTATTAGTGTTATTATAAAAATAGGTTTAGGGGTCTTATGATCGTTTGGAAATTTTAGCAAGTAGCCCTTTAGCTTCCATTTAATGCTTTCAAAAAGCAATTTGCTAATTTTGCTTTGGTAAAAGTGTCTGACAAATGAGAAAAAGGATGTAAATTTAACAGTAAACTAATGGCAGAATCTCATAAAGACAGTTTGACTTTGTTTCTGTGGTGACTTTTCAAGCGATTTCACTGTCGCAGACAAATTTCCAATGTTGGAATAAAATCATGAGAGTTTTGCCAGAGTTGCTCCGGTCATCTCGATCGTTTGGTGTAAACTGGTCAAAAAACTCCGATCTGTCTTTTTCTCATTTTGATATCCTGATAAAATCAAACCTGTTTAATATTATCGGCTGTTTTTAGTCTTGGCTCATGTAAACAGTTAAGGTCAATGATGTGAACATTGTCAACAACCAATAGGTGCTATCTCTCCAGCAACAAACAGGAAGCAGCAAACCGGGCAGATGAACCCGGTGTAGAACGTGAACAAGTCTCGGTTCTCTCAGACTGTGGAAAAGGAGGCGAAACTGGAGGAGTTGTGGAGTGAACAAGAGTGAATCTTTGACATTTGTACCCCGACGGAGTGGAAAAGGAAAAAGAGGTGGACAGTAATTGCTGCAGGGGTCGTGTCCATGCTCTGCGGCGTCTCCTGGTTTTTCAGAATAAACCGCTTCACACACACACAAGAGCAGCTGAGGCCAAAAGCTGCTTCTGTTTCTGCTCCATTATTCAAGTTTCTCTTCTTGTTAAATTTCCACCAGGAGCAGGATGGGAAATAATCTCAAAAGGAATCTATAGTTGTCATCTTGCAAACAGTGACCCTGTAAGATCCACAGTCTTCAAAATGAAGACACATTGTCTTCAGATGTGAGAAGCTGTCAGACTTTAGTCTTTTAAAAGTTTTCTCAAAGTCTTTTTCAAAGTCGTGTGAATAAAAAGCAAAAAGACTGAGTGAATAAACGATGACGTACATGAATCATGTGACTTAAACGTCACTGAAATAATAATAATAATAATAATAATAATAATAATAAATTAGATTTATATAGCGCCTTTCAAAACACGCTGTACAAAAAAGGAGAAAAAGAAAACTAAGCCAAACTTAAATAATGCTGCCACGCTCTGTCTCCGAAATTGCGTCAGCTGGTGCGGGGGGGGGGGGGGGGGGGACGGAGAGCAGCCCCGAGTCCGAGGACCGCAGGCTTCGGGAAGAGGTGTGTTGGTGGAGGAGGTCTGAAAGGTACTGGGTATTTCACAGGGAGCCAGTGTGGGTGAATGAGAGTGGAGGTTGAGTTCTGGACATATTGTAGCCCGTCCAGGGTTTTACTGGGAACCCCGAACAGGACTCCATTGCAGTAGTCCAGACGATTTGAGATGAAGCCATGGATCAAGGTCTCAGCAACGGTGTTTGAGAGTGACGGCCGGAGTCGGGAGATGTTCTTGAGATGGAAAAAAGCGGATTTGGTGACGGGTTTGATATGTGACTGTAGAGTCCAGGATGACGCCCACTCTACCCTGTCCTTCCAGTCACACATCAAATACGTCCACTTACACGTCGCTGAAGAGCTGAAAACATCACATCTGTGTGGAGCGATGATGAGGAGACTGTAACCTTCCTCAGATTTCCAGAAAACCATCAAAAGAAAATGTAGTGAATGTTTGTTTCCATCCACTGCTGTTGTGTGAATATCAGCAGATAAACAGCAGGTGGCGCTGATTCTCCAGTCGGTGCCGTTAAACCGTCGCAGAAGAAGAAGAACACAACGAGATGACGTCATTAAAAGAGCGACAGTCAAAGCTCAAACGATGGAAAACATGATGGAAATATGACATTTCTGTTAGTTTCATGTGTTCATGTGAGGAAGGTTACAGTCTCCTCATCATCGCTCCACACAGATCTGATGTTTTCAGCTCTTCGGTGACGTCTAAGTCTGTTTTTTGCTTTTTATACAAACAAATATACTTTTTATGTGCAAATTGAAAATGCGAATATAAAAACAGCGACCACCTTTCTCTGCTCGAACTGTTGGAATCTGCTGCAATAAACTAAATGTCAGGAAGTCGCTGCGAAAACGGAAACAGTATACACCGTTTCTTCTTCGCTGGTTTTCTGTGGTTGACTTGCTTGTTGTGTGTTCATGTGGACGAAGGTTTTTGCAGAAACAAGCTGAAACTCCTGCTGTGGTTTTGTTATTTTTGCTCAAAAACGTCCTTTTAGAATTAAGCGGCTTCATATAGATGAAGACATACTTACACAGTGTGTGACTATATGACTATAGTTCCTTACAGATTGCTTTCTGGATAAAAACACATATACATGAGCGTAACGGTCCTTCTTATCCCCAGCCTCTATAATAGTTCTTATACTGTTTAAATTATATGGATGTTATTTATGCTTTGCCATTGTACATCCTTCATCTGTGACCATTTGGTGCCATTTGGAGATAGATATCATGTTTAATATGTGATAATATTACAAAGTTTTTGATAAATTAACACTTTTTTTTGATAGCATTGGTTTATTATGGTTTTTGACCACACTGTAAGATTTCTATCAGTACTTTTGCTCTTAATTCACTTGTTATTTTCTATTCTTGACCTTTGGAGAGTTTTGTGGTTATTTGTATTTTTCTAGTCTTTCTGAAGCTTTTTTAGTGCCTCTGTTCTGGCGACAGCTGTGACCGGAGGCTTTGTGTTTTCGGGTTGTCCGTCCGTCATGTTCGGAACGCTTGGAGGGAATTTCTTCAAATTTGGCACGAACGTCCACTTGGACTCAAGGATGAAACACAAAACATGTTCTTGGCCATAACTCAATTAAATAATGAAATTTTATATCCAAAAGTTCAAAGGTCAACTTCACTATAACATTATAAAGTTCACTTTTCTAGCTGTTATTTGACGCCATAACTCAGGAACAGAGGGGTAGACTGACTGTATTTCACGTTTGGTCGGATACTGAACTGGTGACACTAATCTTCAAACTGGTGATTGTTTAGATCTTCTGTGCTGCTGGTTGAAGATGTGTGTGAAGCAGCAACATCCATATCTGAAGCATCGTCTACTGTCATCGCTACAACTTTGTGTTCTATCAGAATCAGATTTACTGGCCAAACATGTGATATACAATACATTTATTAAATTCCTTCAAATATTATGAGTCTGGACAGACATGGATGTAAACTGACTTCAGTAGATCTCTGATTGGATGACTGAGGCAGCTCCTTTGTACATATATATATATATACTGTATATGGAGGTGTTGTGATGCTGCCTGTGTGTTGCAGTTAATACTCATTTAAAAACTACTTATTATGAGTATCAGCATCTTTACTTTACTTGATAAATGAACCATGATGTCTTGGATCTAGTTGAATGTCTTCAGTATAAGTTGAGGTTGTTGCAGACACTAAATATAAAGCTTCATGTGGGTTGTTGCAGCTCGTTGAACCTGCTTTTCTTGTGGGTTTTTAATGTTTGGACGTTTGCCCGAGTCGGTGAAACACGTCCAACTGTTCTTCATCCAAACACACAACAAAAAAAAACAAGACTGAAAAAACAAACTGAGACATCACGCTCAATTTACTGTTTCTCAGAGAGCTTCTTCTTCTGCCAGCGTTTCCTGATCTCTCTTCTTCTCTGGCACTTATATTTGCTGTTAAGCCGTTTCAGTGAGAGAGACATCACAGCTGAGCGCCGCAGCGGCTTCCTGCAGAGCCGCACTGACTCTAATCTGCCTCTTTACACTTCTTACACAGCAGTGAAGGGAAAAACCTCCAGACTCGACAGCACACGCGTGTCTGCTGGACTCCTTCACTGTCGCTTTTTATACAAACTCAAAACACACCAAGAGCACAAACTCAGTGACGACAGCAGGAAACGGATGTAGAAATAATAAACATGTAATATGAAGAAATACAAATGAATCTAAAACAGTAGAAGCCTCGTGTCATATTTCCATTTCACTGCATTAGGAGCTTTATTGATAATTATGACGTCCATATCTCACAACATCTTTATCTTGTGATTATAAGATGCTAAATTATAATCCTGAGCTACAAAAACCCTAATTATGGGAAAATATGATGATTTTTTTTTTTTTTTTTTTTTTTAAAAAGCAGCTATAATGAATATTTTTAATAATGACTTCAGTAGCTTAGAATTATAAATACAATATGTTGTATTTATAATTTAGCATCTTATAATTACCAGACCCATATCTCATAATTACCATGTCATAATTATGAAAAAGAAATCCCATAATTACAAATATTACCTCATAATTCAGGCCTGACTGGAAAGCTGCGTTACTGAGCTGCATCTTCATCCCGTTTTCAGTAGAGAGTTGAAGATATGATGATCAGTCCTTCTGTCGGTTGGTCTTTTTCCTTCAAGCAGCCGACGGACTGGAAACGTCGGAGCGGCTCGGCTGATTCTTCTCAGCTGAAACCTCCAGAGGATCCACGTGTGGTGGAGGAGAGTCGGAGGAGGAGGTCTGACCTCTGACCTGCTCATCCTGTATGTGGGCGAACTGTTTGTGTAAGTAAGTTACAAACTGACGCAAATCAGGAAGAATTTATGACATCCCAAATTTATTTTGAGTATTTTCACCATGAGTTTTGTACATTTATTCTTCTTGTTGCTGTTTCTCTTTGCTTCTTACTCACATCCTCATTGTCTAAGTTTTGTGTATCGTAGCAACACTTTTAATGTCTGTTACTGTCTTGTTTTTATTGTGTTTATGTTTTCATGGTGTTTGTGTTGTTTTTTTTTTGCCTGTGGCAGACAGGAAACATACCTGGTTGGGATTGAACCAGTAACCTTTCAGCTACTAAAGCGCTTCATGGTTTTATGTTTTTATGCTGCAGTAAGAATTTCCTCTTGTGGGACAATAAAGATCTGAACTGAACTGATTGTATTTATTTATTTGTTGGATATTTTAGTTCATCAGCCTTAGAAATTATAAATATCCATAAAAAGTTGTATGAATAATGTATTTGTGATGGTTCTGATAGCTGGTTCCATTTTGGATCCAATACAATACTCAGATATGTTAAATTCAGACAAATCTCTTGTTAAATCTTTTATCTTTCGCTACTCTTTTTTATTGGCAAAGATGAATAGTAAACATAAAGGTAGGCTTCAATCATTTGTTCTACATTTCCATGTTTACGCTGTCTGGACTGTAGTTACAGCAGACTGGTTCAAATAGTAAATTAACTGCACTTATATAGAACTTTTCAGTGGACAAAGTGCTCTACAGCTGTTTTTCCAGTGGTTAAGATGGTCTGAAGAGTGGGCAAAAAAACCCCACAGCTAATACTACATGAATATTGACGGAGGAAAAGCTGACAAACTAACAAAACACCAAATTTTCACTGTTTTAGATTTTATGAACGAAGCGGCTCGCTCATCCACCAAGTGGGCAAAGTGACTCCGATGCCGAGATTCTATATTCTTCTTCCTGTCAACAAATCTCATGTTTGGATCCAAACCAACGATGAACTGATGCACTAACAACAAGTAGTGTGTTTGTATCAAAGCCTGATATATCTGATTCCTTCATGCCCTCTCTGCCTTACACAGAACTACTCTCCAGAGACTGAAAACGTGATGCTGTTATTAGTCTTTGGAGCCGTTTCTAAACAAACTAACGTGACCAAACTCTTCATGATGAAGTAAAATGTCACCCAGTGCAGCGGTGTGGCTCACTGATGTGTTTTTAATAGTTTAGTACAATAAGAAAAATACAGAAATTCACCAGTGGTAAACTTTAAAATACATTTTTCACAACTGATTTTCTGCATAACAGATGAAGACTGAGATATTAACTGTATTTAAGTCACACTAGAAGGTGTGAGAAGATGTTTTTGTGCTGCTGGTCTTCAGTCCAGACTTCTGTTTTAAGTGTTTCAGGAATGTTTCAGGTCCGACCTTGTAAGATTACTGTTGTAACTTCTCCGTTAAAGTGACTTGTGTGCTTCTTCATTCGTACATCTGGCGTCAGATTAATATAAAGGGATGCTGCTGGTCTGAAAGGGGCTTTTTGTTCACGTTTCTAAATAATGTGGCTGAGTTTGAATTGATTGATTTCACCCCTCATATTAAATTGAGGACGCCAGAAAATACTTGTGTGTGTTTCGGTAAAATAAACACTCCTCCGAGGAAATTTGCATAACAGCCGCATCCGCAGTTCAACTCCGATTCGACTCTCTCACTCATTGGATTGTAAAGAGGCTGCTTTAACACGGGAAACACTGACAGGGCCACTTCATTTAAAGATGCATCACCCTGATCCCCGCAGGTTAATGCACCTCCTGAGTATTGAATATGAAGTCCATGACATCACCTTATCGATCAGGAACATTTAACATCAATCCTGCCGGCGTCCTCGTCCCCTGCAGAGGCTCAATAAAGCTTCTCTACTCATCTCATCGCTGACAACACATGATAGGACTGTGAGCGACTCCGCCGTGATGGATCGTATGTCCCGAGTCCTGACATGTAAACGCAGCAGCGGATGTTCCTGAAGTGAAGGACGCCGGACAGAACGGCCTCCGAAGGTCAAACGACGGATGATTTATCAAAGTCATGGAGGGACTTTCCCTCTCACTCAGTGACATAAATCACTCTGAGAGCACAGCAAGTATCAGAAGAAGCTTTTACTCAAAATCACTTCAGTGCAGCAAATACAGCCTACATGAGGTTTTGTCTTTCATATTGTTATTATATATATATATATTAGGGGTGTGCTCGAATACAAATACAAATAATTTTGCTGCCTCAACAAATACAGATACAAATACAAATACTGGGCTGATTTCAGTTCAGTTAGAAAAATTTAAAAAATAAACACTCGCTGCTGTTTTGAAGATGCTACGTGATCATATGTAACCAGAGTAAACAGGCTAACTTAGCTAAGCCAGCTAGCATACGTCCATGAGCATGCTACAGCTAAATGGTGCGCTGCCAAAACATTCCAGGTAGAAACTGCTCTCTAGAATTATTGTTCCAACGTCAGAGTTAGTGGATTATTAAATTATTCTGACAGTAATTGTTTGGAGCATCCTATACTGAACATCCTTTGCCCAACGGTTTGAGACGAATAGACGTACCGTTACACCTCTACTGCAGACCCGAAATAATGTTCCTGCTAAATCATATATTCTGTATATTTGTTTTTCTTTGGAACGTGAATGTCAGTCTCCACAAGTTATTTATATGTTGTATTATTGTCAATCCCATGTAAGATTATGGGACCTATTTAACAGTATGAAAATTCATTCACTCACACATATTTATATATATATATACGTATATAGAAACATATTTCCACCTGTAACTTTAGTTTCCTGCTACAACTTGAATCACTGAAGTTTACAATAAACAACTTTCTCTCTATTTCTCTATACATCAATGATATGAGCCAAAAGAAAGACTCAGTATTTAACTGCAAGCATTTAAGTTTTAATGACAAATCTGTAATTTAATTTAGTGATTTCCAGATATTGTGTCCATTGGTTTAAAATAAGATGTTCTGGCACTTCTAGAGAAAGAGCGCCTTGGTGCAAAACCTAATGTTAAGCTGTGTCTCAAATCACATACTGTTAGTACACTTTCATGTAGTACACTATGTACTTACTGGCGTAGTGCGCAAATTTCTACAGGGTAGTGTTGTCTCAAATCAAACACAGCCGTTGTGCACTTAACCGGAAATGACTTACCGCAAATTAGCATTAGCTAGCGTTAGCATTAGCTAGCGTTAGCATTAGCTAGCGTTAGCATTCATGTTATCATTAGCGCTACCAAATCATTACAGACTGCTAAATTAACCCAAAAAACATACTGATGGCTTATATCCAACAACAGTATAGTGGTGCTTAGTGCTAAAAAACACATGTATAACTTAAATTTGTATAATGTGGTGATGTTCACTGTAGTTACAACGTACCCGGCTGCCATTTCTAGTTTGGAAAGTGGTCCCTCCCCTTCTGCTATGTAGCCAAGATGGCGACCATTGAGGGCGAGAAGTGTCCATAGTTCCACACTCAACTTTTTGACTGTTTTGAGTGCACCATCCGGGTTCTCTCAGTGCATTTTTCCATACTTCTCAGTGTGAACGCAGAAGTGTAAGTACAGAGCACAGCATTAGTTTTCAAATATGGGAGATTTTTTTCAGCGGGTGGATAAAATATGTTCAGATGAGACAGTCTTCAGTAATGTGCAGCCGTATCTTTATAATCCAACACACAACAGAGGTTTGTGATACTGATGGTGAATCGAAGGAAGTCTGTGTTTCATACATACGGTGTGAAAGATCCAATAAATGGAAACTGTTCAGTGTGAATCAGGTTGTGGTGACAGATGGGTTGAAATTGTATGTAGTGTGTAGTTTGTGTTTGATAGAGGATCTGGCAACTTGAGTAACGTCAGACAAACATACATAACTTACGGATCCGTGTATGACGATTATTCATAATAAAGTTTGAGGGCCGAGCAAATGACTGGAGTTTCTGAGGAGAAACAACAAAACAGGAGGACGCTGGGAGATGACCTTGACAGATGGGAGAAATGGGAGTGTTGGCAGGTGGAGACAAACATTTCTTACTGTGGAGTCTTTGTTGTTAACCTGGATTACTGGAAAACTATAGCAGAGACTATGGCTGGACACCAGTACGCCACTTTCCCTCTACATCAGTTAAAGCCTCACTGATAAATTGGCTGATATTAGTTTATCACATATATAACACTGTATATGTTAGTAATATAATAGTTTAGAAATATCAGACGTGTTTAAGGTCATGTAGTGAATGATCCTCGTGTGATCCTCACAGCTCAACTTCACTGTGAGCCAGAGATTAAAAAAAAAATAGCCTCATGGTTAATCTATAAGAGCACCAAAATCAATCAGAGGTTAATTTAGGAAACAAAACACAAGTTGAGGTGGAGGTCTGCTGGATTCTTAATGAAATCAGCCTGTTTGATGAGGAGTTAAAACGCCACAACAAGCAGGAAACCAGTGTGATTAAGGAGAGGACGGAGTGACTGATGGAACCCAGATTACACACCATCATCCACCAGTTAGACTATCGATCTGTGTTTAGCTAACCGTCGCTCCGGCTGCGGTCTGTGAGCTCAGGTGCTCACACGCACGCACGCACGCCACGCAGGGATCAGGGAGGCCGAGCCAAGCCCTGGAGGCCCCTCCGGTGCGCCGCCTCCTGTCCTCCTGTCCTCCTGTCCTCCTGTCCTTCCCCCCCTCCGCCCCCCCTCAGGCCATCCTCAACCCCTGCCACGCAGGATGACAGATGGCCGGCTTCCCACAACAACATGCAGCGCTGTAGCAAAATGCCAAGCCTCCTGCACGGCCTTATCAGAGCTTTATAGACGGAGCAGAAGAGTCCCGAGGCGCTCCGGGTTTTTAGGTTAACGCGCAAGAAGGGAGCAGTGATGAGAAAACAGCTCACACGAGGCGCTGCGGTCAGCAGGTTCAGGTAGAAAACTGGTGCAACATGGGTAAATATATCTATAACACAGTAACTATGGCCTGATTGAGATTTGATATGAATATTCAGAATCCTGGAAGGAAGATTCATGATAATGTTGATGATTGATGCTGACATGGTATCACAGAAAGTAGTGAAAGTCATGACATTTGTTGTAAATATTCACAATCTCTTGAAGATAAAGTTTTTTTTAAAGCTTTAACACCAGAAAATCTTGACCTCTAGTTGTCTGAAGTTCTCTTTTTTCTTTCACCAAACCTTCAACCAGAAGAGATCAGTTTTCTGCTTGAAGTTACTCTTTAACAGCAAGTCTAGTTTATTAATAATAATAATAAAACTTTATTTATATAGAACATTTCAAACAAAAAGATGCAAATCAAATGTGCTTCACAAAACATGACACAACAAACATGAAATGAAGACTATGAACCGCTGACAGCTGGATGCTGGTCGCCCTTTAGGTCCAGTCACCAACTCTGGATCAGGCCTCCTCCTCTTCCTCTTCCTCTTCCTCTTCCTCCTCCTCTTCCTCCTCCAGGCTTTTACACAGACAGAAGGTTTGGAAGTCATCACCTGTAGGAACTGTTCACATCAACATTCAAGGCTTCATTTTCTTCCATTGCTGCAGAAAAGAGTCTTTCATCCATTTCTTGATCCCTGAAGAATGTCTGTATTATAACTCTGATATTAAATTATTTTTCCACCTCCGGCAGTTTATCACTTACCTTTGTACCATTAAAGGTTATTTAAAGGTTATTCACTGGACTTGAACTGCTTAAATTTCAATAAAAACCGAAAAACTGACGGGTAGTGTAATAAATTGAATGGATATTGCACAATAAATCAGAACATCATAAATAGTAAATTTAAGTGTCTGTTTCTGTTTTGTTCTGTTGGGAAATGAGGCTTTAACAAAAAAAAGAAAAAAAAATGTTGTTTGGAGGTTTGATTTTGTGATTCTTCACACCAAAATACGGCTAAGAGACAAAAGATGTGGATACTGAAATGTTTAGCAGAAACATCAGCACTATGAAACTGTTTAGACAAACACACACACACACACACACACACACACACACACACACACACACGGTGGTAGATTATGCACATGAAGCCTCGGGGGAGCTGGACTGTTGCTGAGCTGAGAGGCTTATTCCTGAGACGAGGACAGAAAGAGAAAACAGAGAAGACAGAGAACGAAGGACACTGCTGCTGCTGAAAAACACAAATACTGCACACACACACATACACACACACACACACACACACACACACACACACACAACACAAATAAATGAACTCAAAGACACTCAGACAGTAACGTGGTTGTCTGGCTGTAACCAGGTGCTACACAACAACAAAACAAAACCGTTCGTGTCTGAATTATTAAAAGGTTGTTGATATTTGGATTCAAGGTTCAAATTAACCCAAATTACAAATGTAACTGTGTTCTCACTTCCCTCCAGTGGTGTCTGTCAGTGATCTTTTTTTTTTTTTTTTGTCTAAAAAAAAAAAACGGTTCTTAAAACTCAACAGGAACAGTGTCTCCTTTACTCCGGATAATCCACTGAACACACTGTCAGCAGCTTTTTTAGAGACTGTTTCTGTGGTAAAATTCAATAATTTGTGCTCTCAGTTTAATATACACACTAGGGGATGTGCAGAAAGCCCAGTATTTGTATTTGTATCTGTGTTTGTTGAGGCAGTAAAATTATTTGTATTTGTATTCGAATAAAAGTGAAAAGAAGCTTAAAAATCCTGTTTTTGTTTTTATGACACTTTTAATTTTAGAAAATTAAAGTGTAACAAGACAGACCTCTACCTATTTATACACCCATAACACAGAGACAACACAGCGTGTAACGCGTAGAGAAGAACTTTAAAGGTAACTATTGCTTTGCATTTTTCATTTATTGCCTATTTTTTACAACCTAACTTTGTGGAAACGAGAAGAGGAACAACAGGTTATGGAGAGTCTCTTGGGAGCACTTTGCTTGTGTCAGTAGCTCAGCTTTATCTCTGGGGAACACCCCCAACGCTAGCTAACGTTAGCATTCGTGTTATCGTTCACACTATCAAATCATTACAGGCTGCTAAATTAACCCAAAAAACATACTGATGGCTTAAATCCGACAACAGTATAGTGGTGCTTAGTGCTAAAAAACACATGTATAACTCACATTTATATAATGTGGTGATGTTCACCGTAGTTACGATGTACCCGTCTGCCATTTCCAGTTTGAAAAGTGGTCCCTCCCCTTCCGCTACGTAGCCAAGATGGCGACCACTGAGGGCGATAAGTGTCCATAGTTCCACACTCAACTTTTTGGCTGTTTTGAGTTGCACCATCCGGGTTCTCTCAGTGCATTTTTCCATACTTCTCAGCTTAAAAATCCTGTTTTTGTGTAACAAGACAGACCTCTACCTATTTATACACCCATAACACAGAGACAACACAGCGTGTAACGCGTAGAGAAGAACTTTAAAGGTAATTATTGCTTTGCATTTTTCATTTATTGTCTATTTTTTACAACCTAACTTTGTGGAAAGGAGAAGAGGAACAACAGCTTCTCAGTGTGAACGCACTTATGCGCTCAAAATGTGAAGCGTAAGTACAGAAGTTTGTGATTTGAGACACTGAATGTGTCATTCTGCTGCAGTGAATTTCAGCGTGGGCAGTTTTTGTTGGACGCTATTGCCGACGCCGACCTGCGGTTGGGTGTCAGAAGCTCTCGCGCAATGCATGCCGGTACATGTAGGCTCCGTGAGCAAGAAGACTCAGTTTTCTCGGTCAATATAGCACGCACTGATGGATTTACTGCTTCCAGTGACTACATTTACCATCAACACTGGTTGGACAGCCACATAAAACGTGGTGAAATTTCCCTCTAATAGTCTCTTCTCTAATAAAAGACAACCCCGCTTTTTCAAACATTATTTCCAGAATAAATATCATCTTATATTCAGGACAATATGGTATTTAATGTGTAAAGAGGAGCTCAGTTTTTATGCACCAAACTCTTTTAAATCCAGGCTGAAGACTTCTCTGTTCTGTTTTTCATATCTCACACTGCACTGTCATCTTCATTCTCCCATTTAATCTATTTCATTCTATTTTACCTTATTTTATCTTCTAATCTTAAAAAATCCTATTTTTTCTGTGTCATTGTGGTTCTTGTCTTAGAGTCTTTTATGTTTTATGTAAAGCACTCTGAATGTTGAAAGGTGCTTTACAGATAAACTTACCTCACAGGTTCAGGCTGTGCAGAAAGGCAGATTAAATAAATTAATACAATTTACAAGATTTATAAAAAAAACACTTGGCTTTACACAGCGGACAGTAAAAACTGACAGAGAGCAGCGAGGTGAAGAGAAGAAGAAATAATGTCAAATATGTGCAGGAAAACATCAAAGTAGCACATGTTGTACTTCAAAGAGTGGCGGTATTTGCATATTCTCTCACTGGAGTCTCTTATTAACGTCTGAGCTGAGCGCCATCTGATGAAGAGCATGTCAGTGTGTCAGAGGAGGGCAGCGTATTGATTACAGGCTGCTGCTGCTGCTGCTGCTGAATCCGCTCTGTGTGAGTTTCACTCAGAGGATGTTTTGGCTCTTTTTTTTTCAATTTCCTTAATTTACAGGCTCATGGCAGAGTCATTAAATGTGTCACCAGACTGACACAAGGACAAGCTGTTCAGAAATGCATCATTTTACATGTGAGATACAACCTCATCTCCTGCACTGCCTTTACATACTCTCATCGCTTTTATATCTCTGTTACTTCTGTAATGTATTTAAGTATTGAACTGTATTGTATTGTAATACTTGTTGAAGCAACGCATTGATAACATTAAGTCACTAATTCGTAATAATCTGTCGAGGGACTACGGATGAAAATGAGCTCATTAGCGAATTCGGGCACATTTACATTGATGTGGAAACTGAAACGTTGCAACTCAACATAATACAGAACAGAAACCTGCAGAGACACAGAGGCAGCTGCATGGATGTATAATAAGAGCTGGATAGGGCGCCGCCGCTCAGCCTTGCAGCCAATTTTTCCCAGTGGCCACTCGCGGTATTGCAGCGAAAAATCCCCCTGTGGCCCAAAAAGGATTTTCCCCCATAGACCACCACTGTAAAAGAGACGTTGACAGGACGCCTCGCACTGCAAACAACATCAATTATGACTCTTTCTATTATGAACTTTTGATTTATGTTTGTCAAACTGTCCTCGAGCCGAGAAAAGCGACTTAAAAATCTGTGATGTCATCACAATGTAAAGTCTATGGGCTGAGCGGGAGCTCGTGGGCGGGGCCAGCGGGGGAAACACCACTGCGCATATTCAGTGGGTCGCACAATGCGGAAGCAAACCTGGAAGCTAGAAACTTTTTTTGGCGTATGCGCCAGGCGAGCAATTCCTATTGGACTGAATGGGCGCCATTTTTAGTCCAGTATCCAGCTCTTATCATACATCCATGAGCAGCTGTCGCACTGAGAGAAGGTTCCATGTAGAAGCTGCTGCGCCAAAATATGCCAATAAAAATCATACAATCTACAAACCATTTTAAATAAATTGGCAGCCGTGATGATGATTACATGATTAACAGTATAAATTTTACATTGTTTGTTTTACTTACATATTTTTTGTTAATTTCGTCATTAATTCAGATTAAGGCATTATAATTATTAAACTTAGACTACGACAGTACCTCAGAGAAAGTTCTTAAATCGCACAGTGAACTCACATTTCTCCGTTTTGCCTCTTCAGGTTAGGCTAACATATTGTTGCTAATTTTGGAGCTAACCTCCTTTACTTTTCCAGCATTTGGGGAAACAACAGACGTGACTTTTTAGCATTTATTAACTGACACACTGTAGTCTGTGCTGTACATTTACTGCCAGACTGACAACTTACTACTAACCTTTTCCTCTGCTCCGCTCGCATCCACCGTCACTTTCCTGCCCCTCGCTGTTTCCCGCTCGCTACGCAAACATACTAAGTACTGTCCTATTCCTAAACGGAGTTACACAACTGATATTTAGCGTTATTTTTGGTATTAAAAAAATATCTTTTGGCCTGGCGGGGATTCGTTGATATTATTACAGGAGAAACGCTGATTCAATAAACATTCAGTAAACCTTCAGTAAACGTTGAGTACAGTTAGACCCAGCAGTCTCCGTTAGGCGAGTTCAAAGTTGTGAAAACAACGGGGGTGTTTTGAATACACCCCCGTTGTTTTCACATGTAATTTGTTAGTCTGTCCCTCCCGCCGCAGGAAATAATGGATTAATCCTGGAAAGCTGTTGATGTAGCACTTTTCTCCTTATGAAAGTAATTTGGAGATTATTCGACCAATGAGAATTTAGTCGGACGAGAACATATCGACCAACTAATCGACCAGTCGACCAGCAGACTGCAGCCCTACCAGTCACTCCACTCATGCATACACGCTGGATAAACAGCCTGCCCTGCCCTTCCTGTTCCTCCCCTCTCCCCAGATACACCTGGTGGAGATCTGCACTGTTGTAGTTCAGATATGCAACACTTGTGTCAGCAGGACGTTACACTTGCTCAAAGGAAACATCTCTAATCACACACTAAGAGAAACAAACCTGCTGTTTTGGTGTCTCTCTGGAGTATTAGCGTGAAGCGTGTCGTGCATAATCCTCAAGTTTTCCTTAATTTTCACCGCGGTTCACACTTCAAAGAGAGCTCAACCCCTTACATCCAGTAAACTTAATCCCTCCCACACAAACAGCTGTCTGTCAGCGGAGGATCCTCAACCTCTCTGACACGTGACTCACTAAAAACTTCTCAGCAGCTTAGTCAGCTAATTTCCACCAGGAAGCTAATGGGGGGAAAATGTAAACTGAGAGCTTCACCCTCTCTGTTCTGGGTTCAGCGGTTACACTTTGTCTCAGGTTTCATGTCTTAGATTTATTTTTTGCTCCTGTGAAACCTGAATATGATGATCAGTGATGTAACGGTATTTATTGACCTTTTTGTTTGGTTTTAATAATAGATTGAACAATATCCTTTTACATAATGCTAATTTATTCATGCTATTTGTTTTTTTTTTTCTACATACCTGCCAGGTTCTGTGCAAAAACAGAATTGTAAGGTTTTACAATTTTAAAATAGAGTCTTTTTTATTTCATTTTATTAATTATATTTCACATAACTTGACTACTGTAAGGTGGTTTTCTCATTTTCATAAACCAATCCTGGTCACCAGCTGAAAGCACCACATTCACTGCATCTCAATCTGCTTTTACTCATTTAATCAATTTGTTTGGGAATTTGAATCACTAAAAGTACAATATCAACTAAAGCGGCTCCTGTGTTATGACCTCATTTGGTGGCGACCACTGATTTGTATCCCAGCGTAGGAGAGAAAGTTGCACTGGACTTACTGGGAACTTGAAGGGACCAGTATATGGCAACAGCCCAACAGCAAGTTTGTGAACCAGAGTCTAAAAGGTTAATCTGGCAATGCATATAACCATTATTGCAACAGTATTTTATCACAAGATTTTAGTTAAATAGGTCCTGAATGCTCACTGAAATATTTAGATCATCTGTAACAGACTTTAAAGCTGCAACCAACTATTTTGAGTCTTTTTTAAAAAAAAAAAAAAAAAGTCCAAATTCTCTGATAACAGCTTCTAAAATGTGAATATTTTCTGTTTTTTTAGTCCTATATGACGGTAAACTGAATATCTTTGGGTTGTGGACATTTTGATCTTCATTTTTCACCGTTTTCTGACATTTTATGGACCAAACAACTAGTTGATTGATCGGCGATGAAAATAATTGTTAGTTTTAGCCCTAATAGACACTCAAAGAACTTATATTTTCAATCAAGTGTGTAGTCCAGCTTTAACACCCTAGACATATTTTGACCTACAGATTAAAAATATGCTCCTCAAAAATGATAAACATGTTTTAATCTTGAATACAGAAGAGGTTCAGTCAAATTCAAAGTTATTACAAACTAGCATTTTAGAAATACAGAAGACACTGAGATTATAAATCCTCCAACAGAACCATCAACCAAACTTATTCATTCAACTTTTCAATCATGTTTTCTGTAAATGTTATCTTCCTACATTATGGTCTCATAACTCTGGTGGAGAATACAACATTTGTTTGTCTAAAACCAGTCAGAATGTGTTTATGTGTGCAGTAGGAGTGTAACAGTACCAGATAAACTCTTTATAATTCACCCAAATTGTCGTAAATATCACCAAGGACATCGGTGTCCTCTATAATGAAATGTGTCCTGAGTGCAGCTTGAAACTTTCATTTTTAGGCTCACCTAATTGCTGACGGTAAATATACTGCAGGGTGTGTCCGACCTGGTGTTGTTTACTTAGGAAAAGGGACGCTGTCGGAAAGCAGCCACTTGTCTGCTTGTGTAAGGAAATAACAGCGGAGCCATGTTTGTCCTGTGTGTCTGCGTACATGCAGCGTTCCTCTGCTTATTTATGCTCATTATGTTTTTTCCATGCCGGTCTGAGGGTGGCTGTAGTCCTGCTGTCTTCCTGCCAAATGTGTGCCCTAGTTGCAGTTGGCAGCACTTCTCAGGCCGCAGTCCAATGTACACAGTGCACCTGTCAGCTCTGACGGGGACAGTACAGCCTTGTTTTCTACCTGTACTGCCGTGTCGGCTTCAAGACAGATACTTCACTCATCTAAACCATCAGCTGGAACAGGATTCATGGGTCATGAGTGTCACTGAAACTGTAGCTGAGCCTGTTATGACTCATAAAATGACAAACCAAAGCAAATATGTTGGTGGTGAGAAGTTTACACGGTCGGTGCATCAGTGTTGAAAATCTGTGTAAACAGAAAGCAGAAATAAAAACTTGAGCTGCTGCTGGTGTCTGCAGCTCTACAGCAGATTTTATATTTCTTTTAAAATGAAGCGTTTCGTAATCCAGCGCCACTACCAACAAGGACTTCCTTATTTACATTATGTAATGATTGATGAACATGATAAGAGAGCAGTGGTAGACCAACAGCAACAGAATCTTCTATCCTTCTCTGATCCATTACAATGAGATTTACAGATAGACATTCAATAATCACCATTTTTCATTACTTTATTTGATGCTTGCACTAATTTTTTGTAATTTCTTTTCATATTATTTCATAATCACATCCTTTCATAGAACATATAATCATGTAATTCTACTTTATAGATAACAAATAGACTCACACATCACACTGTGGTTGGCTCAGTCAGTATCTCAATTAAGAGGATAATTAACATAACATACATTTTTCATTTTATAATCTCTGAGTCTGAACACAGTGTGGAAACGGAGGAGACAAAAGGCATTAATGCTGCAGCAGGGATTGTTTGTATATCACCAAGTTCCCTCAGTATTACTGTACTGCACTGCAGTGTGGTGAGCCAGTGGCCTGTTATCCCTGGTTGATAACATCTGATGGTCTGCTGTCTGTTGGTTAGCTCTGTTAGCTCCAGCAACAGACTGGCAGAACAGCAGCTCTGCCTGCAGGCCGACCCAGTCAGTTTATATAATGCATATGTATGTGTGTGTATATATATATATATATATATATATATATATATTTAAGAACTGCATTTTAATAGGGAACAATATCGACTAAGTTCTTGCAGACAATAAAGTTGTGGCCGGTGAATCGGACTTTCTTGACTGACAAGGAACCAAAGTATCCTGCAAACTCCTCAGATGTTCATCGGGTGAAAAGAGGTTTGAGAACCAAATAAACAGGCTAAATGATATCAAACAGCAGTTTCAGCATCGGACTGGAACAGGCGTCAGATGAATGCCACATTGCTGTCATCATTTCAACAGAAAAATACCTTTCTCCAGAGAGACATTTGAGGAGTAATTCTTAAAATAACTGCACTCTGGTCTGATAAGGAGTCACTCCTTTTGGCAAAGCAGTCATTTCCCGCCGCTGTTTGCTGTTCATACTCATACATACTCATAGAACCTAAGAGGACAAAGAGATAGAATATCAATCTTGTGTAAAAGGGGTCTTAGATATGTGATCACACCTGAAGAAGACGGCCGTCTCTGTTCATGTGCAGCCAATTAAACCATATCCCTAAGTTGTAAACATGTGATTCGCTGTTACTGACCCCAAACCTGATCTTTCCATGGAGCTATTACTCATGGGTTTGTCTGAAAGGTTGCTGTAATTAAGAAGGTTCCTGGCAGAGAGTCGACCTCGAGGAATCTAAGTGGCAGTGATGATTGCTCTTGTCAAATCTGTGTTTTCTTTCCAGCCTCCTCTAACCTTGGAAACACAGGACCATCCTTCATTTAAGAGGACATATTCTGCACATTTCCTGGGGCTCTACTGGAATATCTTTGCATGATTTCCAGTTAAAAACTCCTTATTTATCTTCTACTGGTCCTTTATGCAGCCCCTCAGTTCAGCCTAGGTCTGAAACAGGCCGTTTTAGCTCCTGTCTCTTTAAGGCCCGCCTCCCGATGAGCCCACTCTGTTCTGATTGGTCAGCTTCAGGAAGCTTCCTCCGGCTCCGGAGGCTACGTAAACAAACTATAGTAGCAGGATTTCACTTCTTTTTCTCCGTCTTTACTCCAAATGTCAACTTCTCAAATCCATCCGTACATGTTGGAGCTAAATCACATCTGAGATATGTGGACAACACATGAAAACACCTTAGCAACCACCTTAGCAACCACCTTAGACAGCAAACAAAGACTACCAATGGTCGGCTGTTTGTGGGAATGTACGAACAATCTGATGTCATCACGAGGAGGAAGTAGAGGTAACTTTGCAAACTAATTATTTTGGACTGAGTGAAATGTATCCGTAGGGTACCAGACGTTAGGATTGAATGTCTGGTTAGATTCTTGTTGACTCATACTTTACATGGAGTTGTCAGTAATTTTAATCAAGGTAATGGTCCGATTCATTTCGTCACCTGTCAATGGCGTCATACCCCCTCTACCAAATAGTATACACATAATAGATAGATAGATAGTACGTCAGCGTTGTGGTTGTCTGTCGGAAACTGTCATAAATGGAGTTTTTTATTCAGTTTTAAGCCACATTTTTATGATAAACTTTTTAGATCTTGGTCGTTTTTAACTATATCTTTTAACTGGATGAAGGATTTTAGTGATTGGACATCTAGATCTTAAGTTATCAGAGAAACAAGCTGAGCAAACGTTAGCAGCGGCTCAGCTAACACCACCTACCGGACGTCCTGTGTCCGCCGAACAGCATCGGAGAAACACTTGATTTTTTATGTGAGACAACTTTTATTTATTTATAACATTTATTGTTTTGACTGAGAGACCCCTACTGGCAGAAATGACATATTGTGTGTTTAAGATCTGCGTGGAGTTCATGCAGTGATTTGGCTCCTCTGTCTCTTATATACTCTGCAGGGATTTATCCTGACAGCTGACCTCAAGTGAAATCCATTTACAGGAGGCAGCAGTTTGGTTTTAATCTCATTGATCAGTGTGGAGCTGAGGAAGCGGCAGATATGTTCAATTTACCAGATTAGAACCCGACACTGGAGGGTTTAAAGTCACAGAGCTGAGCTATTAGCCCCTAAACTGCTGACACTCCAGTGTGCCTCCAGGAAACCGTCATATAATAATAATAATAATAATCATAATAATTGGTGTTGACTATGCTCTAAAGCTTGTAAATTCATAGAGATTCTAAACTTTGAATCCAAGTTTAGAATTAGTTTCTACGAACATGGATCACTTCCTCTATTCCCATTATTATGATCCTGACAGGGATAACTGGATTAAAAAGAACAATTACAACTAGAAATTAAAAATGAATGAAGCTACCAAGCTCTTTTTGAAATGTAAATATAGTTTTTGCCAACTGATATCACTCTGCTAGCTGCTACAACACACAAGCTAACGGTCAAGTACAGTTTTTGTTTGATTGGAGACAGCTGGTCATTCCCAAACCATGTGATTAATTGGGTAAATGTTTAAGAAGAGAGACATTTTTATTAATTTTACTTAAATTTATTTCACTGGGTCTTAAATTGTTTATTATATGTTAGCTACCTACCCCAGCAAGCTAGCTAACGTTAGCATGATAATCTTAGCTGGCCACAAAAGAAAATGTCAGAAAACTAAAAGCAAATTATGCTTTAGTATTTATTGGAACATATTTCTAAGCAGATAGCTGTCCAAGTAGCTGTTTGAGAGCAGAAAGAGTGCTGACTGTAAACAGGCGACAGTAAACATTTTAAAAGTATGCTACTGTCGCAGTGTTGGGTAAACAGTTCAGATTTTTAAAATGGCAGCTGTTATGTGGACAGCCCAAAACTGTCAGGTGAAAAATAAAGGAAAAATAAATCACTGCTGGAGGTTTGTGTTTTATTCTCTTGTTACATGAAAGTGTCTGTTTCTCTGATGAGCTGTCATATATCTAAACCTCATAATCTCTGGACTGGTGTGAAATCCTTTTCATCTTCAACACAATACAAACACATCAACTCGTGTGCCATGAAAATAAAATTATCATATCAAAGAGCTACAGTAAGTGATGATTAACATATCAAATCCAACAACACAGTTATTAGATGTTAATCTACATTTCTAAAACAGAAAAACACACTTTGAAATGCATGATGAGAGTATATTACTTTTCTTTTACTGGATAAAAAAAACACATTTGAATATACAGTCTATTATTTAGGAGAACAGAGGTTTGGAATAGCTTGATGCACACTCCTGCTTCCCTCATCTGTTTCGGATCTTGTCTATTTTGAATTTAAGTCCTAAAACTTTTCAAAGAGCATTTTAGTTCATTCATACCTTCACTTCTAATCCCTTGTACCATCAGATCTTTGATGAATCACGACCTCCTGAAAGCTCTCTCAAAAACTGTGCAAGAAAGTGTTTTTATTTTCCATCTGCACTTTGGCTAAACCATATTTACTCCAAAGCTCCACCTGGCAATTTGAAAGGGGACAACCTCAGTGACCGCTCATTTTGTAATTACACAACGTCCTCCAGCAGCTGAACTGAATACACACAACACACACTGATTCGGTTTTTCCTTTGAGGTAATGACTCCCACTTACAGCACTTAAAAAGGCACTAAAGATGTTTTTGTCATAATTTAGAGCTCCATTACTCAAAGTTTTATATTAACAACGGATTAAAGGTGTCTCTTCAGCACTTTTCAGCCTCTTTTAGCTCCCAGTTGTGTTTCAGTCTCAGTCTTCCCAGCAGTTAACTACTAGCTGGTGAAGAAAGTGGAACATCTAGCAGCTGAAGAGTGATTTTAGTAATTAAGAAAGTAGTTAAAAAAGTACATTCCCTCATTTTATTATAGCATCTAATAACTAGGGCAATGCATAAATGTTGAAACTGCTATTTTGTACTGACAAATGGAGATTCAACCTTTTTCACTAATTCATAGGTTAGGGTTAAATTGTTTTTTTGTAAAAAAAAAAAAAAAACATTTGCAAAGATGTTTTTTGATGTGTCTTATGTGGGGATGTAAGTCACAATTTTTATTTGTCAATTAATCGTTTTAGTCTATAAAATGTCAAGATGAAGACTTTACATTTTGTCCTGCAAAACCCAAAGATATTCAGCTTACAATGAAATAAAGACAGAGACAAGCACTACATCATCTGGAGAAGCTGGAACCAAAACATTTTAAATATTTTTTCTTAAAGAAATGAAATAATTATATTGTTTATAATTATTTTCAATCATTTTTCTATCAATTCTATAAAAAACTTTTCACTGGGTCTTAAAGAGTTTATCATATGTTAGCTACCTACACTAGTAAGCTAGCTTAGTTAAAGTTGTACTACTAACACAGAAGCTAAAAGATGTTAGCATGCTAACATTAGCTTGCCACAAAAACACCAGAAACCTAAAACCAAAAAAAACCAAAAAGCTTCAACTGAACAATTTTCCGAACAGATTGGATGTTTGAGAGCAGTTAGACAGAGAAAAACAGGAAATCATCACACAAAAGAAGCTGCAACCAGATTTTTTTTTAACATTTTGCTTCATGAATGAAATTAGATAGTTCGCAGTTATTTTCTATAATAAATTATTCTTTTAAGAACTACTTGCCTGTGTAACTTCTATTTCTAATTGGTAATTTGTATATTAACAAACCAGAAGCAACTTCATATTACCAACACTGATGAAAGCTCCTTTACTCTGATGCCAATTATGGTCTGCAGGATTATCCATTCAATATATTTACATTCTGTAATTATTTCTCCAGGCTGGATCTATATTGCCTTCACACACATGAGGGATTCACAGGAAACGATGAAGCATGTAATCCAGCGTTACTGTTTGTAATTTGATCTCATTGATATCAGCTTGTAATAACTGATTCTTACTATTATTAAAAAAAAAGTAGATTATAGCTGCTTTAAGGTTATTGTATTTTTTCTTTACTCTAGCTGATCATCAAGGTTCACCTCTCTCTGTCCTGTAAAGCTCAGGTAAACCTTCCACCCCAAGTCCAACTTTGACAGCAACATGGAACTTTTTTTTTTTATTTCCCCCCCCCCGACCATATTTCTCTACATGGGTTGGGCCTGGTGATAAAAATAGCCACACTGACCATTGATGTTGGTGCCAACCGTCGCTTACCACCTACCAGCAGAAGTCCTCAGCACCTGCTCGTCTCTCCAGTTTGTGAGTCTGTGTTGCCTGGAAACCAGCATTCCCCCCCCGTCAGAGGAGCCGAATGCTTCGATATGAAAGGACGAGGCGAGGCGAGGCGAGGGGGGGGGGGGCGTAGAGGGCATCAGCAGCAACATCAGATGTTTTCTCCAAACACCGACTTCCAAAACTGCCTCGTTAACATTAAGTTCATAAACAGTTTAACTATGGAAACACAGCTGCTCCTCGACATTTTGGAGCCCTAGGAGAGACGTCGACTAGTGAGAGGCAACTGATCTTTTCATTGTAATATATTATATATTATATTTTATATTTATTTCACCCCTCAGTTTTCACTGGAACCAGTTAGTTTTGGTGACCTTAAATGTGTCAGTACATTCATGTGTATTACATCATTTGGGTTTTAACTTCAAGGCAGAAAAGAACGACACTGAACAAGCAACAGTTGGTAAATCTAAAAATCTGGCTCGTAGAGAAAACAAACCCCAACAGATGGATTATCATCACCTGTGCAGGAAACATGTTGAGAGTCGTGCGGTGACCCAGAAACACAGACGGGCCTCGTCAGCTCAAACAGGAAACACTGTGAGGAGATGAAGACCGACAAGCAGAAACATGAGCGCTAAACTTCTGACCTGCAGAGAAAAAAAGATGACGCTAAAAGTCAGCAGACATGAACTGGCCTGCAGTATTTTAAAGGACCAGTGTTCAGGATTTAGTGGCATCTTAGCAGTCGGGTTGCAACCAGCTGAATATCCCATAATAATCAACACGACCTACAGTGGCCATGAAACTCTTGAAAAAGTGAAAGGCTCCCTCTAGAGCCAGTGTTTGGTTTGTCCATTCTGGGCTACTGTAGAGACATGGCGGTGCAACATGGTGGGCTGTAGATGTAGATATAAAGGGCTCATTCTCATTCTAAAGTATCAAAAACACAATGATATATGCCAATAGATCCCCTTAAATCTTACAGACCGGTCCCTTAAGAGAAAAATGATTCCAGTTGAAGATCAGTTGAATTCTCTCAGCTCTATTTCAAAGACATTTGTGGTGAATATTCATTATCCCCTGAGGATGAATATTATTGGTGACCCCATTTACGTTCTGTAGCTCCACTACAAAAGGAGGAGAAAAATCATCAGGATATTTTGTTTTTACTGTCCAGAACTCTAATTTTTGGGGCTGTAGTCATTTACAAAAAGGAACAGTGGAGATACAAAGCTCTGCTGGTTTTTAGTGTCAGCACACCAAAACTGAAATATTTAACAACTTTGTCTAGTTGACACTTTGATGGGTATGAATGTTTTCACCGAGGCGGCAGCTCTAACATCTTTCGCAGATAGATAAAAATCACATATTGGACGGATTTACATTAAAACACAGTTGATCCAAAGTAGTTTTCGGCACACACAGAGACAAAACACAAACATAGAAAAAGAGAAATAAAATGGCACAAGGTCACTCAACGCACATACAGTAGAGACAACAGAGACCTACAGAGGCTTCAGAGGAAATTAGGTCAGCAGTGGTGGAAAGTAATTAAGTACATTTACTCAAGTACTTAAGTACAGTTTTGAGGTACTTGTACTTTACTTGAGTATTTCCATGTGATGCTACTTTCTACATTTCAGAGGGAAATATTGTACTTTCTACTCCACTACATTTATTTGACAGCTTTAGTTACTTTTCAGATGAAGATTTGACACAATGGATAATATAACAAGCTTTTAAAATACAACACATTGCTAAAGATGAAACCAGTGGTTTCCAACCTTTTTGGCTTTTGACGTCTTACAAAAAGCAGTGTGTAGTCGGGGTCACATTTCACATGTCTATGAGTTGTTAACAGCTCCACCAAATAGTGATTTTTCCCTCTAAACTTCTCACATGCTTTCATTTCAATAAATGTTCAAATGATCCAATATTTCAGCAAAAATCAAAGATTGGAGAAAAAGTCCAAAAACTGAAAACAGATTTGTGTATCAGAACTTTGTTTTTTCTTCTTTCCTCTCCCATTAATCATCTCACCACCCCTCAGATTTATCTGCTGACCCTTTGGAGGGGCCCGACCCCTAGGTTGGGAACCACTGGACTAAACTAGCTAACTGTATATAAAGTAGTGTAAACTAGCTCCACCTCCAGCAGCTACAACAGTAACATGCTGCTCTAACACTGATGCTTCACTATTAATAATCTAATGATGTCATATATAATAATATATCAGTCAGAGGGACCAAACCACTACTTTTACTGCAATACTTTAACTACATCAAGCTCATAATACTTATGTACTTTTACTGCAATACTTTAACTACATCAAGCTCATAATACTTATGTACTTTTACTGCAATACTTTAACTACATCAAGCTCATAATACTTATGTACTTTTACTGTAGGAGTATTTTTCATGCAGGACTTTTACTTGTAATGGAGTATTTTTACATTGTTGTATTGGTACTTTTACTGCAGTAAAGGATCTGAGTACCTCTTCCACCACTGTAGGCACAGTTCAAGGCTAACGAGTACAAGTGAGTTTTAAGATGACATGAAAATCTCAATAAATCTCAAATGACTCATGTAGGCTGGAGAAGAAATCCATAGTTTTGGAGCAGCAGCACAGAAGCTGATTGTGAACTTTCATTCATCCTGTTACTGAGAAGAAAACATTCTTGCACTTAAGCAGAGCAAGGAGAGAAGTTGTTGGGCATGTTGCTAAAACGCCGACCTATTTCAACCTCACAGGGTTTTTATCAACTCTTAGCTCAAACTTTGAGCATGTAGGAGGACTCCATGTGGTAAGATGAGATGCTTTTTGTGCCCCTGAAGTAAACTTACTGTACGTAAGTTGACAGGGGTGTCCATGTACTTTTGGCCGGATGTGTACGCTAACTGCATTCTGAGCCTTGCTTCTTCTTCAAGATATTAAAACTGTTGTTTATGTTTTAGTGTTTTTATTGGAGTCAGATTGAAATAGTCTCATCCAGCTGCAGATATATCCACTTGTTTTAAGCTTTAGGACTCTAATAGACAGAATAAATGTTGAGATGGGGATGTTTAGCAATGTATTTCTGCCTGGTGGACAGTGTTCAGTGGACCATCAGATGCTAATCAACATTGTTTGAGCAGGAATACTGAAAAAATATGCATATTAGCCCGATATTAGACTCATGTATTACTCATCTTAGGGGGATTTTCAGCTCAGCTAATTACTTCCAGACGTGTTTCCTCCTGTTCAGCACGAGTGGGCCTCTAGAATCACCTCGAGAGCTCAGTTTCCTCCTCCAGCTTTTATTTCTGAGACCTCAAAGAGACAGAAAAGACTGAGAGTCGCTACCAAAAGCTGTTCCCCATGCAGACGAGCTTTCCTCTCGCTGCTTTGATGAGGATTCACACGATGCTGTGGACTAAACAAGGAGGAAAGATGGAGGAGGGGAAGAGATAAGTGTGTGTATGAATGTTTTTGGAAACCTTAATTTAACCACACTGTGTGTAATGGGACTTTTCCATGCTTCACTTTTGCCCCAGTGCTCCACACAACCCAACCACAGGAAGTGCAAACAGGGGACACCACAGATTATTAGAATTTAATATTTAATTTAACTCAGTTTAATAGAAAATACACTTCATTACACCAAAATGAAAGCAGTGGAGGTTCACACAAAGACAGAAATATGCACATGCACTCTTTCCATCAGATTTATAAAGCCGTTAATACACATGGTTCTGTTTTATAAATCATTGTGGAACTGGGCGCACGTGCACGAGCCTCATTTCCACTTCAGTTAGCCATACATGGATGAAGACATTTTACCACACCTGTCTGTACACCTGTCAACGAAACACTGGTGAGATTCTCCAGCACATTTGAAGGGCGTCTGTTAATAACCAGTATGAAGAGGAGGAATGATTACAGCAATAAAAAAACAGTTTCAGTGTTCATTTGGACGCCCCATCCTTTAATTGACTCCCTAAACATTTACTACGTTTAACCGTAAGAGTCTCCTGTTGACTTTCCGGCGGCAGTGTGAGGTGAATCCTGACGGGTAGCTGATTTATAGAGGATCATTTATTTACCTAAAAGAGTGTGCGTGGGTGTGTTAGCGTGCCTCAGTGTTGTCTTAAGGACGTGGTTGGTTAGAGGAACAGATAACAGTGTGTGATTCCAAGACAGCACACAGTCAGTGTGTCCACACACACCCAAAGATGACGTCCTCAAACGTCCTGATTTGCAACCCAGTCGCCAGAAGAAAACATTGGCATTGAACGTTTCTGCAAACCACAGAAACGATGAATATATACGTTTCAACATGTGTAATACGTAGCATATCAACGTTTCTACCCGTTGAATAATGATGTTTTATGGTGTGACAATGCTGTGGTTAAGGTCTGGTTAGGTTCAGGCACAGAGACCACTTGGTTAGGGTTAGGGGAAAGATCATGGTTTGGGTTAAAATAAAAATAAAAAATAAAATAAAAACGGCTGCAAATGTCCCGACGTCTCGCTAAAAACACCCGCTTTTGTCGGTTGAAACGGGAAGCGGACATTGGTTTCGGTTTCGAGGTGGTCTCGAACCGTGTTCGATGCTGATTTCCAACAAATTCCAACAAATTTTCCAACAAACTTACAAACCATCCACCTGCAGCTCCTCCTCCTATATAGGAAAGATCAACTCATATAGATCACATGTGAACTACGTCACTTTAGAAATGTTGAGATGATACGTATTTTGGATGTTTGGTTGACATTTTCATATGATAACTTCTGTAGAAATGTTAATATGCTACGTATTTCACGTGTTGAAACGTAGATATTCAACGTTCCTGTGGTTTGCAGAAACGTACAATGCCAACGTTTTATTCTGGCGACCAAGCTGTGATTTGTCCCGACCAACAGATATTCAGTTTACTGTCATCGACGAGTAAAAAAAACAGAAAATCAAAATCTGGCGGCCTCAGAGCAGCAGTGAAAACATCTCCAGGAAATAAGTTAAAGGATAAATTCACACTTTTTAAAGTCTGTCATAAACAGTGTTGAGCAGTAACTAATTAATTAATCAGGTTTCTTCAGTAACAATAGTGTAAGGGATTCCCAGTAACGCTCACGTTTACACTTGGGGGTTGGCGTGCTCGCTGTCTTACCGGGACTAATGGAGGGTTGATATCAGTATGGTAAGGTATTGTCTTAATGTTAATGTTAATGTTAATGTTAGCCACAGGTCACCTGATGCTACGCTAACGCTAGCCGTCGGATGGTCAGTAAATCCTTCCAAACTGTTTCCTTCCTGCGTCTCATTTTCTATTTCTACATGTGTCATGAGTGATATAACACGTTACTGGATACCAAAAACAGGTATCCAAGCTGTTGATGAGACTAAACATTTCAAAACCACGTTCATAAGGGCTGAATGTTTGCCTGGATCAATATCCCAACAATAAAAAATATAAGACAATAACAAGGGAGTGCCCCGGAGCGCCTGACTCAGTGCTGTACAACTACAGGGAAAAATAAAGCGTGCTAATTATTGACCAGACCTGTTAATGTTTTTTTAAAAGAGGAGGAAATAAAAACCATCTCCTGTCAATAAAACCGGCACTTCAATCAGATGTTAGTGTTTACAGAGCAAACAGGCAGCGGTTGGACGCTCATCCATCACTGGTAACCTGCTGTCAGCCAATGACAGAGTCACGATCAGACACAGTGAATCCTTCACCTGCAGCACAAAACAAACTCACCTGACGAGGTCGAGAGCTTTTACACTGTTTCATTTGGATTATTTTCTTTGTGAATAACAGATACTCTTGAAATAAAGGTCAAACTTGAAGTGTTGCTGTTGTGACTTTTATTTTGAAGTATCTTGAGTGTCAAGTGAGACATGACATCAAAATAGAAACTTTAAAGGGGCGAGAGTGATGGACAGCATGATAAGCTTTTTTACTCTGTAAAGTGCAATAGATCACAAGAAATTTGTGAAAAATTTTAAAGCTGTTATCTTTATCTTGTAAATCCTTACATTTGCTATTTACATTTAAAATTTACATGTACGGTAGATGTAAAGAAAAATACCAGCTCTGGACTAAAACAAATCCATTTTCACTATTAAATCCCCCAAAATACCCTCAATTATTACTTAACTTATCCAATAAATCATAAATTAACTAAATTTTAAGATGTGCACCACTTTGCACTTCACGTTCATGTGAAATATTTTAATTTTTTAAATGTTATATATGTGGGAATGTACATATATGTACATATATGTATGTTTGGTATTTTATTTTGTCCTTATTGTAATCGCTGATTTTATTATGTGCTATATAAATTAATATTATTATTATTATAAAGTTGTTGTTTTTTAAGTCCATAAAAAATCAATTTCATGTGTTATCAAAGTCGAGGGATTTTGGTTTATGTTAGTGGTCTGATGTACTTTTAACTGTAAATTGATGATATTTTAAAGGATTATTATTCAGTATTCAAGTATTCAATAGGTTTACTCCATATTTAGGATTATCAATTATTACAGTACAATGTGATTTTAATTGGTTTCCTGCATAGATTAAAGGGATGAAAACACCTTAATTTCAAAATCCTGTAATTAACAAATGAACTAGATTTTAAGATGTATTTGATGATTGCTTTTGGGAATGTGTGTGTATATATATATATATATATATATATATATATATATATATATATATATATATATATATATATATGTGTGTGTGTGTTTGTGTATTTTATTTTGTCCTTTGTTCTTTTGATATTATCATTATTATTATTACATCCATTAACTATCAGTTTAAGGCCTTGTTAACATAAAGGGATTATGGTTTATGTAAGTGGTCTGAGATATTTCCAGCTGCAAGTGATTTTTAAAGGGTTTGTTATTCAGTATTCAGATTTTTTGATGGGTTTACTCCACATTTTGGGTAATCAGTCGTTATAATAAGGTGGTTTCTTCATGGATTAAGGCGTTTTCAAGGGATACAAATTGAGAAATTGTACATAACATTTAATAACCATTATAGAATTACAGGTTTTACTCTACAGATTAATGGGTTATAATATATTAAGGAGTTTATAATGGTGGAAATCCCCATAAAATCGACCAGATATTAAGGAAACCATCCCTAAATTCTTCCCTTAATTGACAGATGAAGTGATGGCTTTCATGTCATGTGGTCAGTTAGATTTTTTTTTTTTTACCCTGCACAGGTAATCCATTAATTAACCCCTAACTAATTACATCACTGTTAATGGATAAATTAGTGGAATTAGGATTCAGCTGGTGTTTCCCCTTTTCATGACTTTCATGACTTTACTGGCCACCAAATTTAATTTAAAACTGTTGAAAGATTTTCTGCTTAATAACAAACAAAGGATGTAAACAGCCCGCAGAGGTAACAAACACCGAACTGGTGAAAACAAACAGGCCTGTTTGTATAAAAGATTGTGTTTTAAATTAGAAAACATCCTTTCAGTCCACCTTATCAGCATTCTGGGAGCATGAACGTCTGCGGGCTTCGCTGCAGCCAACCGTCATCCAGAATCAGGCCATTCGTTCAGATTTGCACCATTTGCCGTTATATTTTGTGGTAAATTAACTCTGACTGCAGAGCGGAGCCCAGAAGAGCCGAGCCATGCCGCTCTGTGTTGTGTTATCCCTCCCTCCCTCCCTCCCCGAGACTGCGATCATGAAGTCAGAGGCTGCATGTCAGGAAATAAACCGGCTGCAGAGAGACAAGGACGAGCCCTCCTCAACGCTCCGCTGCATAACAGCAATCACACTCAGGCTGCGAGTGTGTGTGTGTGCTCATCTGTGTGCTCATGTGCATGTGTGTGCTCTGTGAAAGCAGGAGTGCAGCGGGGTCTCACTTTCAATCTAAATGCCCATAAATCATGTCATGAACCACAGTTCTCCCCCTCGCTGCACCGCAGATCAATAACACCAAAGAGCGACTTATTAAAGATAAACAGGCCGCGCTTATTCACGAGCTCTCTGAGGTCTCTGCTTTTTAATGTGTTTACTCTGGTGAACCAAAACAACCGCAGCGAGACCCTTTAGAGGAGGTGGTCTCGGCCCAGTCCCAAACGGTTTGTTTGTGGTTGGAACGTGATCCGACCCGATCTGACCTGACTACTAGGTGTACTCCGCAAGTTTGAGCGAAACGGCTCCCGTAGCCAGGTGAGCTTTGCATTGTGGGATGCAGATGAGTGAATTTAACAGTTGGACTATAGCATAATCCAGTGTGTTTCCTTCAGGACCTACTTCCTGTGTTTTTGTTCTGGACACATCTGACCAATGAGTGACGAGAATGTTGCTGCATTTTGGCTCGCTTGGATTTTTCTCTGTGTGAAAAGAAACCAAACAAAAAGGAAAATGCACCAAGTTCACCAACTCATCAACTGATTCACACCAGAGCAAACGAACTACAGGTGTGAAAACACTTATGATTATTATAACTCATGTTTTATCCATGAAGACTTTTCCTGCTGGTGATTTGTTCAGCTTATGATCAGTTAGTTCAAAACAAATTAACATTATCATATTTAACGCAGGTGTTGATGAGTAATTACACAAGAGAGGAAACACTGAAACAGCAGCTTCCCTCAATGGATCAGATACTAATAAATACACTAATAAATACACTCTGCTGATTCAGACTTAAAAAAGGAACCATATTTTATTTTAAATGGAAGTTTGCTGGTTAATTATAATAGTTGTTAATCAATAAACTCTGACCTGTTAATAAGACTGATGAGATGAATAAATTACTCAACTTTCCAGCAAAATAACTGATGTTAACATGTAAATATTTGACTAAACACTCGACAACTTCTTAAAAGTCTTTGAAGATTTTTGAAAATACCTTCGTTGTTAAATCACAGAATGAACCATTTCAGACATAAATGCATATTAATTCATAACGTTTAAGTATGTTGGACCCATAACCAAATAGAAAAGAAACTGTGCTTTGATGCTAATGCTAACAAAGCATGATATACTGACATTAGCATGCTAACATGCTAGTGGCCAAACGATGGTGATGATGTCATGACTAGTTAAGACAACGTCTACATGAAGCTGCTAAATTCTAAATTACCGTTTTCATGCAAAACCAACAGCAGAAGTTTCAGCTCGTTTCTGCTAAAACCTCCGTCCACATTAAACGCACAATATGTAATTTCAGCCGCTAGGCGTCTCAATCAAAACAATAACAAAAGACGGAGTGTGATGACGGTGTGAAGTAGCAAGGGATCATGGGAGTTGTTGTCTTCGTTGTTAAATAACCAGCTTCACTGGGATAGGATTACTCCAGTGTTCATCATCCAGGATGTTTTTACCCGCAGAGGTCTCCTCCTCTCCAAAAACAAACGTACACACAGATTAAAATCATTAAAATACTAATTAAAGCTGTTTTACCTAAAAAAATCAATATTTCTCTGACGATGTTTGGTGACCACCGGACTTCCTGGAGGGGCTGTTAGCCGAGCTGCTGCTAACGTTTGTCCAGTTTATTTCTCTGATAACTTAAGATCCAGACGTCCAATGACTAAAATCCTTCTTCCGGCTAAAAGATATAGTTAAAAACCACCTAAATTTATCATGAAAATGTGACTTAAAACTGAATAAAAGTCCATTTATAACAGTTTGTGTGGAACAACCACAACGCCGATGTATTATCTTGTATGTGTGTAAGTTACTCTTTGGTAGACGCCATTGTAGCGGACAAACACAGCGCCGCCGTATGCATCTTGTGCGTGTTTACTCTTTGGTAGAGGAGGTATGACGCCATCGACAGGCGACCAAATGAAACGGTCCGTTACTTTGATTAAATTACAGATTTCTCTGGGTTTGAACATTGTTGGAAACATTTGGGATAATGTAAGTACACAACTCAACAACATATATAACATAGGTCTAGTTGTTTTTTAGACATTTTAATGTGGAATAATTATATATTATAGCTTTAAAAATGCCAAAATGTGTAATTCTCCTCCTACTGAGCATGTGCGGAGGACAGATGAGTTGGTGCAGTTGAATCATGGCTGATTGTTTGCTGCAGCGTGCACTGACTCCAGTCAAACTTTAAAGAAGCTAAAGTACTGTTGCTGAAATGCCGAATCAATGAGAGTCTGATAGTTAACTGTAGAGATGAGACGTTCACAACGGAGCTGAATCAGCTCTTTTAAGAGCTGCCAACTTTTTTTTTTTTTATTGACAGAATTTTTCAATTCTGCTTGAGAATATCAAAAAAAAAAAGTTTTTAAGAAACTGTTAAAACGGTATAAAGTATACTGTATACTACTGGTTTGCTTGTTGAATTGGGACACAGCTTCTGTCTTTACTGTGCTTTTTACTCTGAAAGCTGAACTCCAGTGAACCGTCCACACAAGAGACTTCAGGTCCAATCAAAGGTTTAACCAGGTGTTTACCTCAGCAGGTGTGTGTGTGTGTGTGTGCTGCAGCCAATTACACTGACGAACTGCTGAGAGCTGCTAACTTCAATTTCAGCTGTGTGTGTTAAGTCCTGACACGAGGAGAGACTGAACCCGGAGCTCACACTTACTGTAAAGCTATTCACTAATGAGTGTGTGTGTGTGCAGCACATATAGGGACTGTGCTTGTTACACATGATGCAGGTTACAACTGCAGTTTAAATTTATGACTGTTGTGGCAACAAATATAAATCATATAATCATAGTGAAGCATACAAATACTATACAGAAACTGCATCACCAAAGCGAACAAAGCCAGTCCTTTGCCTGATAGATTCAAGTGCCATAAAATAAATGGCCACAATAAAAAGGAGCAACAACGTACAGAACTCCTTCTGTCCACTCACAAGACGTGCAAGCATAAGAATATTGCACAAAACAATCAATAACTGCAGGTATTAAAGTCTGTTCCTACTTTTAAAACATCTTCCTCCTGGTTTTATGTTTTTTTGGCAAAGTCCTTGATTAGAGCATTAAAGTCCAGAGTTCTAATAATGTCACTCTCCAAAGACATGTTCAGTCATTTTAATTTAACTCGACGTTCAAACTTCCTGCTTCAAACAGCCGCTGGACAGTTTCCGTTTTCGGAGCAGAGAAACTAAACAAAGTCCAGACACCACAAATGTAGAAAAACCAGGCAGGAGTTTTAAAACATTAAAACAGCTTTGATACTGATTTCGCCAAATTCCCGTGAGTGCTGCAGAGGAAGGAGGAGAAACTCTGGACCTCCATCAGTCACATGGAGAGCTCACCTCTTACTGTGATTATAATTTGTATTATTTCATGTGTACAGGAGTTTCCTCTCGCTTGTTGTATGTTATAAATCTTGACCAGTGTTCTGTATGCAGGAAGGTTCATGTCTGTCTAAGTCAGCAGTTCTCTTAAGAAGATGTGACACACTCAGCTCTAAAAATCATGACTGAGGTTTGTTCTCCCATCAAACGTCACATCATCTAAACAAACTTTGCCACTTGCTGTTCATGATAATCAACACAATTGATTTCACACTTTGTTCTACATTATACATTGCTCAAAGAACTTCTTGTGATATGTAGCACAACAAGCTAGTAGTGTGCCTGAATACAAATACATTAATCGGCAAAGCACAAATAGTGGGTTTTATACGAATATTTGTTTCATACAAATATTTTAAAAATTATTTATTTTTGAGAAGAAAATAAAAAAACATGTCAAATACCAGTTTGTTAGTCGGTTACATCGTTCTCTCCTCTGCTCCGCTGTGACGTCTATCAGGGGTAAGTACGAACGGACTCTCCATAACCTGTTGTTCCTCTTCTCCTTTCCACAAAGTTAGGTTGTAAAAAATAGGCAATAAATGAAAAGTACAAAGCAAGAATCACCTTTGAAGTTCTTCTACATGTTACACGCTGTGCTGTCTCTGTGTTATGGGTGTATAAATAGGTAGAGGTCTGTCTGCAATGAGTCGATGAGTAAAGTTTTAGTTCAGTAATCAGCGCAGTCGTCTATGATCTGGGAGACTCGGGAGACTAAAATTAAAAGCGTAATAAAAACAAAAACAGGATTTTCAAGCCTCTTTCCATTTTTATTCGAATACAAATACAAATAATTATGCTGCCTCAACAAATACAGATACAAATACAAATACTGGGATCTCTGCACATCCCTACAAGCTAGCGAAGCTGTAAAACAGAACCGTGTTCCTGCACATGCTCAGTAGCGTCTGCCGTACACAGAACTACTCTCTAGAGACTGAAAACTGAAAACTGTTATTAGTCTTTGGAGCCGTTTCTAAACAAACTAACGTGACCAAACTCTTGATGATGAAGGAACATGTGACCCAGTGCAGCGGCGTGACTCAACAACTGAGGAATAAGATATATCAGGCTTTGATACACACACGATACTTGTTAGTAGATCAGTTCATTGTTGGTTTGGATCCAAACATGAGATTTGTTGACAAGAAGAAAACTATAGAAAAGGCAGAACTTGTTCAAATTAAATGTAAAAAGTGATAAAAACAATTACTAATGGAACTCAAGGCTCCACTGACTGTTGTCCAGCTGCCTCAGTGGGCATCATTAGCTGTTTGCATGACGACGGCAGTGACAAGTGAGTGGAGGATGGATTCTTTTTGGAAGGAGGGGAAGGGGTCACATGGAGGAGGAAAGAGCTGCAGAGTGAGAGATGTGATGTGGAGCTTTTGGCGGCGTGACAGCGGGAGGCCTTTCATCGTCCGTCATCTGAGCTGCTGTATTGTTATCCCCGCGGTGAGAGGCGCGGCAGGAATGCTCGGCTGGTGGTGCTTTCTATACTTAGAGGATTGACTACATGCTGCACCTGTCCCCCGCCCGTCAGCACGCCGCTCACGCCTCAGAGCGGGCCCAGAGAGGACGACTCCACGGCCCCGGGAACAAAAAACTGCTGAAGCCGTTTTTTCCTTCACAGAACTGTAAATCCTGTTGAGAGGCGGCAAAGACACGGCCGCTGACACGGCGGCATACGAGATGTGACACCGGCCTTTTATCGACTGTTACATCCTTAAAATATACAACCCACATGTTCACATGAAGGAGTGTAAATTCAATCTCAGCGCTGCCAGTGTAACACACACAGAACTGGTCTTAACAGGCGGCTTTACTGAAGGGTCATACATGCTAATCTAGAGCTGACAGAAATATAATTAGCAACAATTTTGGTAATTAATTGTTTACAGATCCCCTCCAGACATGTTTGAAATGTATATAAAATACTCCACTTTGAATATTAAATTATGTATAATATGGTTTTTCTACAAAAAAAAGTTCAATTATCTCATTAAAATCTCCTCCTTCTCCCTCATTAATTTCAGAATCTATGAATATGTAAATATTGTTCATTTCTTAAAGTTTTCCTGCTGGACACCAGATGTGTCCTCCTTCACTGTAAAGTTCATCTCAGTGTTTGTGCAACTGGAGGCTTCAAGTTTCCACATCAGGCTTTGAGTTGAACACTGGACCAGGATTGTCTTCCAGACTTTATCATCGTTCATAGACTCGCTTTTTTAAACTAACTTAATGAGCTCAGAGAAACTTTCCACTTTTCAGCAGATGAATGTGAAAACAAACTCTGCACAGAGATCCAACTGAAGGAACAAGAAGAGAAACATGTTTTTGAGTGAAAGGGACTTTAAGTTATTTTTTTTAACTGCAAAAATGCCAAAAAAAAATCAGTCGTACCAGCTTCTTACATGTGAACATCTACAGATATTACTGTCATGGAGAATTAACTCAACATCTTTGGGTTTTTTGTTGTCACTTGGGCTTCAGGTAAGAATGATTATTATGATGATATGTATATATATATAATAATATAATGGTATTTTTCACTATTTTCTGACATTTTATACACTAAAGCACAACAAATATATATACTAAAACAGTTCAGATCTTAAAACTTTATATTTTGACCCTCTTCAGCATCAGGACCACAGGATCCAGCCTTCTTGAAACAACTATTAGTTTGACTGAGAGGATTTCATATTGATTAGTAAATCAGAGTAATTAATGAGTGCTCTGAAGGATGTGATGGAAGATAACTGTTGGGCTAAAAGCTTCCCATCAGTGGTCTCTGCTGCTAGTTAACCCCTCGACTGTCTGATGCTCAGTCGGGCTCGTCTCTGTGAATTCCTGCAGCAGCGGCGGGTCTGTAAACGCCTCGTGGCGGCCGGTACCTGCGTGATGACTTCAGATCCCTCCGTACCTGCCTACACACCTGCAGCCTCGTCCAACAGGAACACGTGCAGACAAAAAGAGATGATCTGTACATGCCACCTGCGGCTTCTTGAGACTGTTTTAGACACGAGATTGATCACATTCAGATATTTTAACCTGGATCCGATGGATGCAGAATCACAGATAGAAAAGATTTTATAAGGGAGTCTAGAGTTGGATGATGAGATGATATATATACCATGAGATGATGGAAATGAGTTTTTCCTGCATTGTTACATCTGTTATATCTCTGGTTGCATTTAGTTGTAGCAATGTAGGAAATTGATGAGCAAGTTATTCATTGATGACTTATTTTAATTTAAAAGTAATGAGCCCTCCTAGTGTGTCCAACCAACTGTCTGTGTCCTTAAAGAGGAATTTCACCGCTATAAATAGGATGATTTCTAAAAACTAGGTCACCTATGTAGAAGAAATGTGCAATTATTTTCTAAATTGTGGCCCTATGAGTAGAGAAAACTAAGAAAAAGGCTGTAGAAGTCGTCCTTTAACCTCCAACATGCACCTCTTAAATTCTTCTTGTCAAAGTGTCACAAATATGACAGTCTGTCCATCAACAAACAAGACTAAGTGTTTTTAAACCTTTATCTGGTCTTAATAATAAGTTGGTTCAGTTTTGTTCCAGCTGTGTTTATTTGCATATAAAAAACCTGAATAGAAACGTTGGAAACTCGAAAGAAAAATCACAAAATATCACAAAAAAGGTGTAAAAGTAGTTGTGTGGATACAAAGCAAATGTAAACAGACTTAAGCCACAGACTCCAGAACAGACGTGTACACGGACATCTGCAGACACCACAGACACGTAGTAGTGCTGTTTATACAACTTTCTGGAAGATGCAATCCGCACACGTGCAGTAGATCAGCGTTAACAGGAAGACGGCGTAGTGACCACGCAGACTGTCGATGAAATTTAAACCAAGCGGACCCTCGTGTACTCACAGATGCGCAAAGTATAATTACGGCTTTAATGAATAAATGATGACTTAAACGTCACTGAAGAGCTGAAAACATCAGATCTGTGTGGAGCGATGATGAGGAGACTGTAACCTTCCTCACATCAATACATGAAACTAACAGAAACGTCATATGTCCATCATGTTTTCCATCGTTTGAACTTTGACTGTTTTAATGGCGTCATCTCGTTGTGTCTTCTTCTTCTGCGACGGTTTAATGGCACCGACTGGAGAATTAGCGCCACCTGCTGTTTATCTGCTAACATTAACTGCAGTGGATGGAAACAAACATTAAACCTTTGTGTCCAGATATTTCACTGGATGTGTTCAAACTTTGACCTGCTGGTGGCGCTAGAGGATCACCAAGTCATTTGGGATTCATCATCTGAGGAACATGAATGTTTGTACAACATTTCATTGCAACCCATTTGATAATTGTTGAGATATTTCAGTTTGGACCAAAGCGGTGGACTGACTGGCTGGCTGACACTTCTGTTGGGACAC
This sequence comes from Thunnus maccoyii, assembly GCF_910596095.1. Lineage (NCBI taxonomy): Eukaryota > Metazoa > Chordata > Actinopteri > Scombriformes > Scombridae > Thunnus > Thunnus maccoyii. The sequence continues at coordinate 24,046,188 of NC_056555.1, read as the reverse complement.
TGAGCTCAACGAGGGATTTTTGGGAACTGCAGAGCAACAACAACAGGGCTGATTAATGGAAGAAAGAAACACAGTTTGTCATTGTCACCAAACTGTTCAAACATTCATCTAAATGAAGGTTTAAAGTGCTGCTGGGCAGGTTTTAAACACGCATTTGAGATGGAAACTGGTATTAAAAAGCAAAACAGCGAGCTGTCACACCGGATCGATTCAGGAAATAAGAATATGAGAGGTCTGTGTGTTACTCTCCCCCCTCCTATCCATGCCTGCTGCAGGTAATTAGGTCCTTGACAAGGACACGGACCCCCACCACCACCACCACCACCACCTCCATCCCCTCCCCTACCCTTCACTTTGCCTACGTGACAATAAAAGCCTCCACACACCAGCAGCCTTCTCCTCCTCCGTCTCCGTTTGTAGAAACATAAACCCTCAGTGTTTGTTAGGAAACAGACTCGAGTGTGACAGTTTATTACGAACCATCTATCACATCTGTCACATCTGTCAGCTCCTCCTGCTGCAGCACAGGAAGAGGTGTGGTCAGCTGTCAGTCACCAGCAGCTAATTTAAAAAGGAAAATCCATCCGGTACATTAAATGACAGAGTAACATCTCACCAGGAGAAGCTCGCTGCAGTGCAGGAGATGTCTGGTGATGACGTATACTCTCTTAGTTTAACCTCTTCTGCAGACTTCCTTCTCTGCTTCCACTTCAGGCTATGTTTGACTACGTTACCCAGAATGCCTTTCAAAAGAAACTGTTACCTCTGATCAAATGGAATGGATTATTGTAATTACGAGATTCCCACTTGTGAATTGTCAACATCCGAGTCACAATTATGACTAATGAGATATATTACAGAAACGTCTTTAAATCAAGCAAATACAAGTCAGTCATTTGAGGAGATTAAACCCACATTTACTGGATACAGAGTTGTGCAGTTGTGTATTGTACAGTCAATGCACAGTATTTTTAACCCTAAGTCGACCAACTCTAATCTTACAAACATCTTGAGCCTTTGCATGTGTCAGTAGTTCAGCTTCATCTCTGGGGAACACCCCCAACTCCGGGAGTGATGTCCAAATTAGGAAATGTGCGTCATGTAGCAGGTGGATGTGACTCCCCTTGTTGAGACCTGCTGATAGACGTCACAGCGGAGCAGAGGAGAGACACTGAGATAGTGATGTAACCGACCTGCACGCTGGTATTTAACATGGGCTTTTTTTTTCTTCCCGAAAACAAATAATTTTAAAAATATTTGTACGAAATAAAGCACTATTTGTGTTTTGCCAAATATTTGTATTTCCTAGTAAATGTGATCTTTCCCATCCTTACCATGCATCCCATATGATGTGAAAACATGACTAGCAGCCATATAGACATTCAAAGTGAGAACCATGGTTCCAAGTAAATTATTTACAACAAATTAGTAAACCTCATTTTATATTTGTTTAAGTGATTTTAGCGTTATTTAAGGGCTTTTAACTGTATAAGTAGTAATATTTTGATTATATCACATTGTCTGTGCTGCTGCTCAACTTCCAACATTTCAACATGCAAATAAAATTTGAAATGTGGCAAAATAGAAAATAATTAGCATAGTTTTTGACGCCCCTAAAATAGATTTTGAGGTATTTTGTGAGGACACATTGTCTAAATTTATATAACTGATTCTAAGCAGTAAAGTAAATTCAGTGTGTTCCTGCTCCTCTGCAGTGAGCTGCAGCAGGATGAGCGCTGTTTGTTAATGGGGGTCCTCACATATTTGTCTGAGCTATTTTAAGACGAGGGAAACCCAAACCTCATGCAGACTGAAACTGTTGAGTAAGAGGAGTCGGAGGTCGGGGCGTCTCCGGGGTCGACGGGGCTTCACCTCCAGCCAACACTCAACACGTTCACTGGCAGCTTCTGACATCCAGAAAATGACATAACTCATGAGTGACAGCCAACATCTCCACCCGGCTCTGACACCTTCTGTCAGCCTCACTTCTGATTTATCCCCCTTTCTTATTCCTCCTCTTTGCTCTGCTCTGCTCTCTGTAAAGACTCGGGGCAGCTGATCAGCTGCAGATAATTATCATCCTCTGGACAGGAAGATCCAACCCCAGCTGCTTAATTGTTAGCTTCAGCTCGCCCTTTTGCTTCCCCCTCATCACTGCTGCTGTTACACAGGAAAACACTCGGAGGGAAACTTGGATTTACGGAGGCTGGAAGGTAAAGAGGCCGAACAAGACATGCAAATCTCTGTTTCCTAAATGCAACGTTCAACTTCATCGGCGTCTTCACAGCTTATTTTAGAGTGTAAACATCAAACATCAGTGATTTTTAATTAAACACAGACTCCTAACGGCAATATTAAAGGTTTCTATCACAAGTAGCAACATTTTTAAGAGTGGGTGAGGATTCATAAGCTCTGCCAATATGATGCACATTCCTGCTGAAGGTTGCACGCTCCTCTGCTGATCGACAGTTGCCATCGGTAACGTAGCAACACGTCACCAAAGACCTCCAGCTATTAAACGTGGATGTAAATAATAACTGATTTGAAATAATCAGAAAACTGAGTCTGCAAGTGTTTTAAAAGGAGAGAAAATGTATTCAACATGTTTGTTAGACCTGAAGGACACACATAATCAACACTGACGTGGATAAAACTGTTTGTGTTTTCAGGAAAACTCCACAGGGCACCATTAAGAGCTTTGGGAGCACATGTTCGTCAGGGTTTTTATATTTCGTGTGTTTCCAGGCAGACTTTATGGCCTGATGACGTTGCTTGATGAAAGGCCAGAGTATTTATCCTCTGGAGACCATGAATGCAGCAAATTTCAAAGAATTCTGTCGAGGCGTCTCACTCTGCACAACAATCTTTGGCATCCTTAACCTTTCGACCCCTTTCAAGGACGCTATTTCTAAACTAAATTCCTACCATTCATATGTGAAACCAAGACGCACAGACTTCAGACACACACTGTAAAACCCAGCAGAACCTTCCCTTTACAAAGATGTGTGTTTCTCTGTGATAAGCATCAGGTTTAGTCAATCTTTTTACAGCTATATAGTTTATATTTTGTTGGTTTGGCTCTATCAGTACGTTTAGACGTTACCAAGGCCCAGAATGTCCCATCAACATGGACAATCTCCTCTATCTGTTCACAGATGGATATTTGAGCTGAATTGAAAAGTTCTGGACATAAAGAAATAAAAATTACAAAACATCAATTTACATTTTTGTTTTTTTTCCCCATAAAAAGTCTCCTAGATGATGTTTAGTACTACTCACATGCAAAATGATGGAATGTCTGAACTTGACTCTACCATGAGCGTCTAAATGAAGTAGTCTGAGCAGATAGATAGATTGATATTTAGATTCTTTATTGTCCCTCAAGGAAGTTTGTTGCCACAGTCTGTACAGAGCCTCACACGAATGCATAGATACATGAAATAATAATAATAATAATCCGCCAATTATTTCCTCAATTAATCATTGTTTACTCTATGAAACGTCAAAAAGAAACGAACACAAAGTGATGTCCTTGAATTGCTCATTTTATCCAACAAACGGTCCAAAAACAAAAAAATATTTCATTTACTTTCAGATTTGAGAAGCTGGAACCAGCAAATATTTGGCTTTTTTTCTTGAAAAATGACTGAAACGATTATCACTGCTGACTGATTTTCTTTCTATTGACTATTTGATTAACTGACTAATTATTGCATCCTTGAAATTAAATCCACACAAATTATTATCAGTGTAAGGCTTCCTGTAGAAGTTCTAAAACAAACTTCTGAGGGAGAGATGCTGAAAGACGCTCGGACGTCTCGGTGTGGAGGTGAAACTCGGGTTCAGATGGTGACCGAGCTGTTGGAGAGAGAGAGAGAGGACAGAGGGCTCCGGTTTCAGCTCGTATCCTGCTGGAGACCACAGCGAGGACACGAGGAAGGAGGTGAAAGACAAACCTGAGACAGAGAACGTCTGAGAGTCGGAGAGCAGAGAAGAAGACGGGGACGAGTTGTTTCCTCTGCTCGGTGACCTCTGCGGCGCAGCCACTTGATGCAGAGAGATCCGTTCGATACGTTATCTCTGAACCACTTGATGAACTGTAATCAGGATACGGAGGATATTTGTGGAGCAATCAGTCGTTCTGCTCCGACTGTTTCCTCCCTTAAAGACCTTGGACTTGATGTACTGAACCTCCACATGCTGCATGATGATTTTACATTTCCACATGTGAAGATCGAGGTCACAGTTTACAAAAAAAACATACTCTCATGTGTTAAAACCAAGCGACAACCTCCGGGGCTTTAAAATGAAGCCAATGCAGAAGTGCCAAAATCTGCAGTTCCTTGAATGGCCACTTGAGGCTCCTAAAGCGAGTCAATCCCCATAGACCCCCATGTTAAAATGCCCAACTTTACAGCAGAAATAAACATGTTTACAGTCTGGTATAAAAAACGGTTTTGGTCTCTGTAGCTAATTTCCTCTTTCATGACAACTGTACGGGGGGTGAATTTTTTTATAACTCACTCGTTTAAATTTTATGAAGCCGTAAAGTTCTGCATAATGAAGGACATGGCTGCTTTGAGTGACAGGTCCGTCAGCCGCTAGGTGGCTTGTTTCTGCCATTTGGCCCGCCTCTTTGCCCATTTTTGATTGGCTGGGAGTTAGGCAGAGTCACGCACTGCCAAGATGGTGACGGCCGGAGCGGCTCGCTTTGAGCTTCAAAACCGCTCTTCAGAAACCAACGAGTGACGTCACGGTGACTACGTCCATATTTTTATACAGTCTATGGTTAAAATCTGATGTTTTGTTGACCCATCCGTCTCGTCTTGTTGTCTTATGTATATTTTGATCTTTGTCTGGAAAAGTTTGCGTTCAAAGTTGATTTTTGATCTTGGAAATAGTTGTTGGAAAATCAACCTCAGCACAAAGTTAGTTTGAGTAGCTGCTCTGGAGTGTTTTAGACATCCGTCAGTTGTCTATCTGATGTAAATCAACACTACAGTCTCCTAGAAATTATGCTTATATGTTACTAAACCGTTTCCCCGATTATGTCGCATCGTCAAACGTAATTGCTAAGCAGCTATAATCAATATTTCTATAACTCCACTGTATTCACTGTCGGTGTGTAACGTGGTGGTCGTGGCTCGTAGTGATGAACCTACAGTGACTCTGCAGCTCCTCTCGGCTTTACGGAGCTTTATAGTGAGTTTCAGCTCATTGTTTATCTGTCCGGCTGCAACTTTACTGTTCTGGTTCACTCTCAGTGCTCTCATAGCGTCGTTTTCAGAGAAAAAAGCCGCTGTACACTACCTGCTCAGCACCAAACAGCAAACACACAGTTAGCTGTAGACTAGCTGGTGAACATGGTGGAGCTCTTTGGTCCCCACTTTTATATCATCAGTGGTCAACAACCAGAACATCAGCAGACTATTGGATAATATTGGCTTGCGTTGCACAATACAATTCTTAAAACTCTAACAATATCAGATATTTGAACATTTCCAAGACTTCACAGTTAAAGGTCAAGGATGTAAAGTGTCTGTCAGGTGCAGAAACCAGAAACCTGCTGATCTAAGCTAAGCTAAGCTAAGCTAACTTGCACAAAATTTTAGTTACAAACACACACACTGACCAAAAATTTCCATCATGTGTTAGTCAATCGTCAATTTTCATTGAGTCTTTGCAGAGAATTATTTTAGAGGTCGGTTTGGGTGGAGTGTGTCTCGGGCATCCTGTGGTGAAACCTTTAATAATGTGACAAAAGAAGCCACATTTGTCAGATGTTAAATGTTATTTAAACAAAAGCATCCATCTGTATAAAATTAAGACTAAACTTGGCAAAATTATGATGTAAATCAATAAGAATCTGATCAATTAATAAGACAAAGAAACAACAAGAACAAGAATTCGACAAGATTTTCGGTGCCAACTTCCAGAACTTGACGGTCTGATCCCCTGAACATGTTCCAGTTGGCACAAAAAACAAAACATTCACAATATAACAAATATCTTTATGAGTTTAAACTTCAGCTCTCACATCAACAGATCTGTGCCGTTTCAAAAACTAAAACTCATCCTTTGTGTCGGGTGAAGGTGACATGTGTAAGCAGGTATGTTTGGAATTTAATTAAAGATTTTTTCCATCTGTAAGAACGGAACAAAATGTCGCTCCAGCCTGCGTTCAACAGTGAAGACAGAACAAACCTGCCTGAACTGTTCTGCAGTTTATTGATTTGTTTCGAGGCTCCACAGAAAAGAGTTTGTCTTATCTTTCGGTACAGCTGCTCCTCGTACAACTCAGCATGTCCTTCTTTACATACATCAGCCCACAGTATGAACTCATCCACTCTGTCTCCCACTCTTTCACATACACATACCTGAGCACGCAATGCCCTTGAGAGAACAAAGCACACACAAACACACACGTGGATCTTGTTCATACCAAACAAAAAGCTGGATAAAGACTCACAGGGAGCACAGAGGAGCTGATGCTGCAGCCTTCAGGAGTTCACAGTTATCAAGTTCAATCTTTTTACTTTCCCGCTGTGCTCTGGTTGGTTGCTAGGGGTGTTCTGGACTTGAATACAACTGCTAAAGTACTACATCAACATATCTGCTCTTTAAATCACTTGTCCTGTGTTCTTTGTTTGAGAAAAACAGAGAAAGCCCCTTAGTTTTACAGTATTTTGATTGAATATCATTCCATCATCCCCTTACGTAGCTGGAGTCCTTATTTCCATAAAGCAAATTAAATCTTTGCATAAAGTGATAACGTGTCGTTGTGTCACAGTCAGAGCAGACGGTCACACCGAGCCTGATTGCATCCCGTTACACAAGAGATAACAACCCGCATTAGCTTCCCTGCTAAAGTGTCCTTCTTATCTAACTTACAAACATGAACACACATCTCAACCCGCAGCTTGTTGAATGAGCCACCAAACAAACATTCACCAGGGAAAGGTGTACCACTAACATCAGTTAGCTCATTAGCTGCTCAGCTGCAGCACATTAAACATCAGGTAAACATACCTGCAAATGTCACTTCAGACCTGTTAGATGCTGGTTTGGTCGTTGCTCTTCAAAATCCCTGTTAGCGTCACGCTGTCTGTCTATGACTTGTAGCTACAGCAGCTCTTTTATTTTGTATCTGTTCATACGGTGAAACACCGGCAGCCTGCCAGCTGCTGTCAATCAAACACAGACACCGACACTCCCTCCTACCGGCTGAGACAAAAAGGAGCATTTCTGATATTTTTCTTCATTCTAATAATACAAAACTATTAACAAATCATGTAAAAAAACATGTTAATATTATTTTCCAATATTTTTGCAAAGAGGAATGATTAGATGTGATTTCAGGTGGTCTTTAAAGAAAAACTAGAGTCTATTTGTTACCAGCTCATATCTTAAGATTCTTCAAATTAAATATAATTTTTGTATTGATGATGATGATGATGATGATGGAGCCTCCAGTCTGCAAAGGTGTGTATTCACACACAAACATCACTGATAAATTCAAAAACACACATGAACAAAACAAGTTGTTGGTTTGGTCTTTGTGGCTGATAAAAAGATGAATCAAGTTCCCAAACTGACTGATTATACCTTCAACAACGCTGGACTGAAACAAATGATATAAAACTGTATGAGTGTGTGTGTGAGTGTGCAGGTTGGGGGGTACAGGAGAAGACAAATCATAAAACTTCCAGAAAATAGATCTCTAGTCATCATCGATCATCGAGCGGTCGCCGCTGTCAGAGCGTTTTGGAACTGAGATGGAGCTGCTGATGTTTGCTGGTCTGCAGGAGAAAACTCAGAGATGTACACTGTATATATACAGTATATGTACTGTATATACATGTGAATATATGTATATGCAGTACATATACTGTATATACAGGTTGTAGCGGTCCGTCAAGTCTCCCATCTGAAAAGCTCTGGGGTTATTTTGCTGAAATCTAACAAATTTGTTGAAAATTTACACCTTTAACATTTAAATGGAACCATTACTAACGTTTTGAGTGTTTTGCGTTTTGATTATGATTTTATTTTAACCTGTTTTCTCTTTTTTTCTCTGAATTCTGACCTCAGCTCATCAATGCTTCTCTTGTATCGTCATGATGGGATCCTGGGGCTGTTTTGTAGTCTCTGTTCTGTGGCGTGTTTTCAGTCCCGTGTGGAAACCACAAATATGTGTTTCATGTGTTCATCACCTCAGTGCAGCCTGGAGTGCTTTTCCTCTCAGCAGAAGTGGAATCATTATTACCTCGCAGCCCTCGGCGTCACCTTCCTTCCCTCTGTGACAGAGTCTGTAACCTCAACATGACTGCTAAAGTGTGCATTTGTTTCGTCACATGGGATGAGGTTACTGCAGCAGTAGCCACTCATTTCAGACAGATGATATGAGCTGGTAATGAACCCGGTGTGTGATGGGTAATAGAAGCTATAACAGCCTGTCGGCGGCGACCTCCTGTGATTGATGTGGCACTCTCGGACACGTAAGAGCAGATCTCAGGTCTGTGATACTCCTGAAACAATGACAGGAGGGTCAGAAATTGAAGTCAGAGGTCGATGGTCTATCAGCAGAGTGAAGCGAGGAGGCTGTAATAGAATGTCTCGACTTAAAATGCAGCATATAGTGCCTCGTTCTCAATGAATGTGACGGCTTCTTTACCTCACAGCTGCTGAATGAAGAATCAAACTTAAAACTGTGTTTTTAAAACTCTTAGTTGCGTTCAGAAGCAAAGATTCAATGTTCACCATGTTTGACTGCAAAAGACAGCTGGATCTTCTAACCAAGACCCTGAACTTTAACCCTGAGTATTTTTATTTCTCTCAAAGGGGCCACATTCTGCGTTTTTTTTTTTTTGTGTGTGTCATATTTGCTGTGTACCACTCTACAATTGAATTAAGTCAATATGCTTTCTTGGCATGAAACATCATTTAAATAATATTACACAATATTATTACACTTTTATTTTATTACTACTATTTTTGTCTTGTACTTTTTTTTATTTGCATTAAAAAAAGACGACGCTTTATTTTGATCAGAAAAGAATGAAATGTTTCACAGATCTAAACTTGAAAACGGGTCAAATTTGACCCGAACACAAGAGGAGGATTAAATGAACCAAGGTCCTGTTCTTCCTACGTAGCGTTCATAGAGAGTGTTGTTAGACCAATAAATCCTTAAAGGATCATTCTGGTGATTTTCTATATTTTTCTTCTTGTCAGCACATCTCATCTGGATTCAAACCAACAATGAACTGATCTACTAACAAGTATTGTGTGTGTATCAAAGCCTGATATATCTTATTCCTCCGTTGTTGTTCCAGAAACTATTAGAAACACGTCAGCGAGTCACACCGCTGCACTGGGTGACATGTTCCTTCATCATCAAGAGTTTGGTCACGTTAGTTTGTTTAGAAACGGCTCCAAAGACTAATAACAGCATCACGTTTTCAGTCTCTGGAGAGTAGTTCTGTGTAAAGGCTGATTTACGGCAGGTCATTCAACACTTTCGATAAGTGTCCCTCAACAGAAATTAAAGAGAAATTTAAAGGGAAAGGTTTCAGTTGTCTCCATAGTAACCAGATGCCATTCTATCCGATCATGTTTTCAGTCTCCAGAGAGTAGTTCTGTGTAAGGCAGACGCTACTGAGCATGTGCAGGATTGTGGCTCCGTTTACAGCTTCATTAGCTTGTTGTGCTTCATATCACAACCTCTGGACTTTGTACTGAAGTTCTCTGAGAAATTTACAATATAGTATGAAGTCAAGTAGCCCAACAAGCTAACTGTAGCTAACAGAACCATGTTCTTCTAAAGTTACAGAGTCAGTCTACAGCTGAACATTTCAGTGGCTCCATCGCCACATTAAAAACTGCTGCATCATCTCTGTTTGTTTGCAGTTGTTGGTCGCCATGGGCGGATTGAAAGCCTGACCTTTGACCTCTGGCCCAGAGAGAGCTGTTAACGATGCCAGAGAAAGTTACTGCTCTATCAGTGTGAGACATCTGACACTGCACCGAGAGGAGCGGGTGGAGAGAGAGAGAGAGCGAAAGAGAGAGAGAGAGAGCTAACAGCCAATCATCTGTCGAGAAGGATCATTGTGTCCTGAATCATCCAGTGAAAACAGAGTCTGAGCAAATGCACTTTGACAGAAACAGTGATACAGTTCATTCTGTGATATTTTCCTGTCTGGTTCACTGCTGTGGTCCAGACTGGAACAGCTTGACAAAAATTGGATGAATTGGCACAAAATTTGGTCCAGATATCCATGTTCCCAGTGGATGAACTGTAATAACTTTGTTGATCATTTAACTTTTCATCTTGTTCCATCATCTGGTCAAAATGTATGTTCAGAAAAGTGAGTTTTAGAGGTGGTGCGAATGCATTCAAAGTCAACGAAAAGGTGATAATTCATGCAGATTCCTGCTTATTCCAAGACTTTATGAATCCACTACATAAATCCACAAGAAGTGGAGGGGAAATATCAGAAAGAAGGAGTTTCTGGTGAGTTCTGAGTTCAGTCAGTTTGAGCTGAACACAAACACACAGAAACAGTCTGTTGCTGTTTGTGCAGATGGTAAATTAGCTGTTTGGGGTGAATAAACCCAAAAGGCAAAAATCTGTTTCTGAAGCAAGATGCAGAGGTGGCGCAATAGCATTCAAAGCCAATGGAAGGATGTGATTAGACGCGTCCATGCCAGAAAATGAAAATGTTTCAACTTGAGTGAAAAATTCGGGATAGCTAGCTTACAGCTTACACACAGCTGGTGAATTGGCTGTTTGAGGCATATAAACCCAAAACAGACCAGCAGTCAATTCTTGTCTTGTTTTTTGCCGTCTTCTCATCAAAACGTCCACTTGGACATATAAAATATATTAATCTAACAGGCAGTGATTGAATAAACTTCCATGACATTTCCATGTCAAGTCAGTTTCACAACAGAAGTCATCTCAGGGCACTTTTAGCCTCGACTGGACTCTTTAATTTACAGAGACCCAACATTCCTCCATGAGCAGCGACAAGGAAAAACTCCCCTTTAACAGGAAGAAACCTCAAGCAGAACTGGACTCTAGGTGGACGCCATCTGCCTCGACTGATGGAGGTCTTTACGATCTGTACATACAACACCTTCTATCTTTATCCCATTTTATCATAAATACCAGTTTCTGACTTGTAAACAGTGTTCATGTCAAAAATGCAACTGGGAAAGTCAGAGTCAAAAACCAACCAAACATCGATGCCCAACGGCAGTCAACTGCATCGTTAAAGATAATTAAACCCACATTTTCCGGATAAAGTGTTATATTAAACAAAGAGGTAGTTGTGTGCACATCCTGTCCTTCATTCAGGACAAAAGATTCAATGAAAGGATTTTTAAAAAAATGTATTTTCTGAGACACAGTAAGGTTGAAATGTGGTTGAAATACAGTGTTTTCTGCAGATAAAATCCAGGGTTTGGACACAATACTTGCTTTTTTAAACATTATAGTGTCAGTGTACTGTATTTGTAACTGCAGTCATAAAACTGTCTTGTGTTGTCTGGTGATGTGAAGATACTCAGCCTTTAAATGCTGAGTGTAAAAATATCTGATGCTGTTGCTGTGATGTGATTTTTAAAACTCTTCTCCTCTTCATGGCATTAAAATTTCAGTTTTATAAGTCTGGCACCTCATTATAATTGCCTCTCCTGAATGGCTTGATTGGGGTCATCTCACTGCGGGTAATTGCAATAATTGTATTCTCCCCCTGCTCATTATGCAAAGCAGAGAGGCTGCAACCATCACAGTGAAGTGAGAGACCAACCTTCAGCAGAGTAAGAAGAAAGAAAAGACCAACGAATATGTTTTCGTTGGTCATTTAATCTTCCTGCAGGATACTGAAATTAAAGAACTCTGTTAGTTTTTTGTTTTGTGGCATTTATTAGATTTAAAGGAATAAAGATTATATAATTGTGTGGTTTTAAAAATTAAAAATGACTCTATACAATGTCCAAAGCTCATATGTTGAATATTTTATTTAAAGCTCTAATATGTAATTATTCCACATTAAAATGTCTAAAAACAACTAGACCTATGTTATATATGTTGTTGAGTTGTGTGCTTACATTATCCCAAATGTTTCCAACAATGTTCAAACCCAGAGAAATCTGTCATTTAATCAAAGTAACGGACCATTTCATTTGGTCGCCTGTCGATGGCGTCATACCTCCTCTACCAAAGAGTAAACACGCACCAGATGCATACGGCGGCGCTGTGTTTGTCCGCTACAATGGCGTCTACCAAAGAGTAACTTACACACATACAAGATAATACATCGGCGTTGTGGTTGTTCCACACATACTGTTATAAATGGACTTTTATTCAGTTTTAAGCCACATTTTCATGATAAATTTAGGTGGTTTTTAACTATATCTTTTAGCTGGAAGAAGGATTTTAGTCATTGGACGTCTGGATCTTAAGTTATCAGAGAAATAAACTGGACAAACGTTAGCAGCAGCTCGGCTAACAGCCCCTCCAGGAAGTCCGGTGGTCACCAAACATCGTCAGAGAAATATTGATTTTTTAATTAGTATCGTTAAAATACTTTAATTATGATGTATGTGGCAAATTTGTTTTGAATCTCAGTTTAACACGTGAACCTACGAGCAGGATTTATGACATCACAACTGGTTTGGAGCCAATCGTGGTCCAGTATGCAACTTACTTGAAGCACTGAGAATGAACTTTACAGTGAGGGAGGAAACATTTGGTATCCAGCAGTTAAAACTTTAGAAATCAACAATATTAACAGATTCACAGATTTGGAGGAAGGAAGGAAGGAACTTTATCGTCCAAACTGTGGAAAATTATCTTTGGATTCATTACGAAGCGCTTAAAAACAACACAAAACAGGTAAAGTTGACCAAACAGGATCCTGGATCTTTACATGAAGGAGAAGGAGGAGATGATGTTTTAAGAACTTTTAACTATGTAATCGCTACGTTTTTTTTTGTGGGAAACCGTATTACCTACATCACTAAAAAAAGGTTTTACTTTACTGCATTTAGAAAGAGTATTTTTTATGGCTTTTTTAATTTGTGTATAAAAAAACATGAGTAGAAATTTGAAAAAAGTTGAAATATGTTTTTTTAATATTGGATCAGGTGGAAAAGTTAACGTATGGAAACAGATTTAGCGAATAAATGATGATGTACAGGAAGCATGTGACTTTATGCTGTGAAACAGAGTAAGTGCAGGTAAAATATGACACCTCCAAATAATAACACACAAGGTCACCTTGAACCGCCTCCGTCTGAATACTAAACAGGCAAAAACCTGGTGAAGCTGAACTGCTGCGAAAATGTTCATGTTGGTCAAATCAGATCCAACAAATAGACTGTTTGAGTGTGATGTCACTTTAAATACTCTAAGTGAGCAAAAACATCTTTACTTATTATTCATGGAGAGTTTAACTCAACTTGAGCCTCAACACCACCATTATTTTTTAATATTTTGAATTAAATGTTGATAAATCCTGATTGGTACACAGAAAATTGTGACATCACCTTTTTTCTAATTGAATCCCGCCCACTTCAAACAATAAATAACAAACACACAAAAATCTCTCTTGTGAAATAACTAAAACTTTGTCAGAAAACTTTGTGTGAAGCTGATTGAGAAAATCTGTTTTCGGGGCCTTTAAATGTTCGTATTCATGTGTAGATGCGTGAGGATCTATATCAGTCTGCTACACGTTATGACTTTATGTTCTCTAAAGTTCTGATATCACGGGACGACTTACTGTGACATTAATTAATGAACGGATAATGAAATCTTCCGCTATATCTCAGAGTAAAGCTGAAAAGATTTTAAAGTTCTTGCTTCTGCAAACTCAATGTCTTGTCTCTACTATTAAGGTTCGGCAGACGCCACTGAGCATGTGCAGGAACACACAGATGTAGCGCAACAAGCTAGCATAGCTGTAAACAGAACCGCACATGCTCAGTGGCGTCTGTCTCAAGGCTGATTTATGGCAGGTCGCTCGACAGAAATGACGTATTTTGGACAGAAAAAAAGTGACGTTCGACACTTTCTGCTCATTTTGCGCACCAGGACGATTTTGTTATGTCGTGGACACCATATTTGGTCACGCAATGTGATTGGGTAGTGTTACTAATGTTGCCATGGAGATTGTATTTTTCACTGAGCTTCCTTATTGATGTTTTAGATAACTTGTAACATCTTTGTTTAATTAATCCTGGTCGGGATGATGTAATATAACTAAACAAGCTGGCTGGAGGATAGCGTCTGGTTACCATGGAGACGACCGAAACCTTTCCCTTTTAATTTCTCTTTAATTTCTGTTGAGCGACACTTATCGAAAGTGTCGAGTGACCTTTGTTGACAATCAGAAAAATATAGAAAATTGCCAGAATGATCCTTTACAGACATTTGAGATGAACAGTGTAAATGAGGCCTGAAATACAGAGATGAGGTAATAAAACAGGACCTGCCTATGTTGATATTCTACGCTTGCAATTAATCAAATTAAGTACAACCAAACGTCTAAATAAACTGCTTTATTAATAAGCAGAATTGACACACTTGTGCATTGAAGTCAATTATTTCTAGTGATTTAGTGTTTTTCTCTCTTCCTCCTTCCACCTCCTCGTTTTGTTTTCATGGTATCATGTTTGTGTTTGTGTTGACCGCGGATGCTCTCTGAGGCTGAGAGCAGAAACATCCTGAGCGCTGCATGAATGTATTCTGTGTGTGATGGGATGTGACAGGTCAATCTCCGCAGAGAGGACAGTCCCAGGTTGCCACGGCTACCGACAGTCTGGCACGGCAGGTAAAGCTTCCCTCCAACCCCCCGAGGGAGAGACGCTGTGAATTAATTCTGCTTTAGACCTTGTTTCTTCTTCTTCCTCCACGGCGGCTGGAGATGGAGGCGATAAGGAGCCCGCAGTTATCCGTTCTGACACAATGCAGAGCTGGAATCACATTTTAAAACATGCCGGGACTGTGCAAGGGTGGATGTTTGGCTCAGTTTAACAGCCCTGTTAAGGTTCAAGCTCAGTCATTACTCGGTGGTATATGAGGCGAGGAGGAGGAGGAGGAGGAGGAGGGAGCTGCGGTGTCAAGCCTGACTGACAGCAGAGCTCTAACCTCCAGCCATGACCGCTGCGGTGAGTAACGGCTGCACCGAGCGTCAGAAGAGCTTTATGTGTGTACGTGACTTTAATTCACCTCACCTAGCGGCATCCTGAACCGCATGCAGATAAAACAGGGACACTCAGTGATAGGAAGCACCTGAACACTAATATCATCCACCTGCAGAGCTGCAACACACCTGCAGCTCCACTTTAAAATGTAACACCGACGGGCAACAACAGTGACGGCAGCAGCAGACGTAACGACAACTCGACACGATTCATCTATTTTGAATGTTACCTTCTTGCAGACGGCACCAAACGCATCCAATCAGCCGAAGAAGACGTTTCCCTTAAACATCGGTTACTTCTTAATGTGCTGACGATGGTAAATGAAGAGCAAATAAAACTTGTTTGACTTGTTTGCAAGCTAACCTGAGCTGGATGACATCTGCAGGAGTAGGAACGTTTTTAAAGTATATCCACATATCAATTATTGTCCAAAATCCAAATAAATCCAAATAAAGTGATCCATAGTGAGGATGTCTGCAGGACGAGATGATGGCATAGGGGATAGAGGAGTAAAAAGAACAATACTGATGGATTTATGAATTGTAGTGAAGTAGAAGTATCATTCAAACCTACATACTCAAGTAAAATACAAGTACTTTGCATTGTGCTTACATGGAGTATTTGAGTAAATGTACTGTACTGACCGCAGGCAGATTGTTGCAGTGGAGGCCTCAGACTCGGTGTTGGTGGTGATTACATCATGGCTGATCTGGCAGACGGCTGCAGGCCCGTGCCAGCTCCAGGCCATGTGGTGAGGACGGGCCAGTCTGCACAGGAAGTGACTGAGGAGGGACGATGACTGCTGATTCAGGACTGACTCAGTTCACCTCCTCAAACTGAGTCTGTTGTTCATCAGACCGGCCAAGACATTTCAATGGAAAATATTTTGGATGCACTAAGACTTGTAATACTCTCTTACTCTGACTCTCGGAGGTAAACAAGATTGTTTGAGTGATGGTGGAAGGTTATTTTTGCATCTTAACAGTGTCCCCAAAGCTAATTTTTGCTCTGCGGAGCACCAACAGGTTAAAGGAACAGTTTGACATTTTGAGAAATAAGATTTCGTGCAGAGATGTTCGATAAAAAGGTTGATACCACTCGAATATAACTCCAGATATGAAGCTACAACCAGCACCCAGTTAGCAAAGCATGAAAAGACATAGAGCAAGATTTTTACATTTCATTTTTTGTAAACAAATGAGATATAATGTGTTAATTAGAGAGTTTAAGAGGTTCTAGCACAGTAGAGCTAGGCTAGCTGTTTCTTTATGTTGTCTTTATGCTAATCTACAGGCTGCTTGCTGTAGCTTCATAGTTATCGTAACGACACAAGAGTGGTGTCAATCATCTCATCTTACTCTCGACACTCCCAACATATCAAACCTTTGCTTTACTCTGGCCGTGCTGACCAAACTTCCTTAATTATTATACATATTACATCTATTGTCGTATTTGATATTTTCATAGACTGTATAAAAATATGGACGTAGTTACCGTGACGTCACCCGTTGGTTTCTGAAGAGCGGTTTTGAAGCTCAAAGCGAGCCGCTCCGGCCATCGCCATCTTGGCAGTACATGACTCTGCCTAACTCCCAGCCAATCAAAAATGGGCAAAGAGGCGGGGCCCAATGGCTGAAACAAGCCACCTAGTGGTTGGCGGACCTGTCACTCAAAGCAGCCATGTCCTTCATTATGCATAACTTTACAGCTTAATAAAATTTAAATGGGTGAGTTATAAAAAAATTCACCCCCCGTACAGTTGTCATGAAAGAGGAAATTAGCTACAGAGACCAAAACCGTTGTTTGTACCAGACTGTAAACATGTTTATTTCTGCTGTAAAGTTGGACATTTTAACATGGGGGTCTATGGGGATTGACTCACTTTTGGAGCCTCAAGTGGCCGTTCAAGGAACTGCAGTTTTTGGCACTTCCGCATTGGCTTCATTTTAAAGCCCCGGAAGTTGCCGCTTGGATATTTTCCCATAATTTTCAAATGTTATTATTAAAGAAACACTGAGTGATTTTGTTATTACTTCCCAAAATTCCCATTAAATTTACTGTTTATGCTGTTAACAATGAATTAGACGTGTTTACATGTTTTTACCTCTATAAAGTGTAAAACCTTCAACACACACAAAAAGCATCTTCTCGCTGAACATGCTGATTTTACAAAGTTAAACAAAGCTGAATGTAGTAACCCTTCATGATATCTGAGACTTTTCTACTGATGACTGTATCCCAGTCACACACATTAGAAGCAGTTTTTTCCCTAAAAAATAAAGTAAAACTTTGAAATGCACAGAAAATCTTAAAAATCTTGTGATGTGACATGTGAAAAATATTCCATGTGGTGAACAATAATGTAGATTTTTAACCAGAAACCACTATATATATATATATCTGCTTTTTGTGTTTTGCAACACAAGAAAAACAGGATTTTATTGTTACATATGAAACATGTAAAAAATAATTAAAAATAAGACGAATAAATAGATGGTTGAACCTCAAAAGAAAACCCTCAGTTGATTGATAATATGTGAGGAACACACTGGTGCTGGTGATTGTTCCACTTATAAAATGTGGGTCTCACATAAGACCCAAGCTCATTATCGCTCCGAATAAAGAGCGACCTGCACAGCAGCTATTAACTGTCAAGGTGAAAATTAAATGGACCTTTGTTGCTCTCTGCAGGAAACGTCCTATTGAAAAATCAATAGAGCTCGCTCTGTTTCTGGATCCATTACTGAGGAGAGTGGAAATGTGGTCTGAGCAGCCGAGAAAGAGCCAAGAAAGACTCTCTGCCAGGGAGAACATGCATCCAAAATAAAATTAAGTAATAGCAATAACAATGGAAAAATAATCATTTATAAATATAAAAGTCCTGAACAGGACTTATGTAAGTGAAGCAGGAGAAGCAGCAACATCTGTGTATCACAAGTAGAAGATGATAAAAACAATCTGGGTGTTTATTTCAAAACATATTTGCTGTTGTTTTTTAGTAGTTTTCATGGTTGGATGTTCATGTGTCACTGATTTTGTACAAAATAAAATTCTTTGTCAGTGTTGAGTGGAATTTAACACTTTACGATCAGTTGAAGAAATAAATAAAAAGGAACAATAAGAAGGAAAGTAGGTGGAACTGAGAGTTAAAAACCTTTTAAATGGATCTAATCCAGTGTTTATCAGTGTTTGCGTAATTTAAAGAGACATATTCTGCACATTTCCAGCTCTATATTTATATTCTGGGGCTCTACTGGAATATCTTTACATAATTTCCAGTTAAAAACTCCTTATTTATCTTCTACTCGTCCTTTATACAGCCCCTCAGTTCAGCCTCTGTCTGAAACAGGCCGTTTTAGCCGCTTAGCTAACAGGATTTCACTTCTTTTTCTGCTTCTTTACACAAAATATAAACTTCACAAATCCATCCATACATGCTGGAGCCGAATCAGATCTGAAATATGAGAGTGAACACCTTAGCAACCACCTTAGCAACCAAGGCTACAGATGTGTAATGTGCGATGAGTCAACATCAGCTCGTCAGCGAGGTAGAATAAAAAATGTTGCAAACGAAGCGTTCAGGGTAGGTTGAAGCCCTGGGGTTTGACTTGCAGGCAGCGTTTCTACATATGTTTCCCTCAAAAGCACGATCATCACAAAAAGCATGTTATGCCCCCTTTAATCCGAAGGCCCTTAGCCAATCAGGGCACGCAACACAAAATTACACACAGCAGTTCATGTCATACACTAAATTACACTTACACTAAAACAACTGTCTCTCTAGCAATTTAAGGATTATGCACACAGAAAAAAACAGTAAAATGCACAGTCATTGGTTACAGAGTCGGGTGGATTTTAGCCACAGTTTTTATTTTCTTTTGGAGATTTTTATTTTATCTGACAGCATGTTGAATGTAAAATATGAAAGTACAAAGTCACCAGAAACTTAAGCTGTCAGATAAATATTGAGGAATATAAAGTACATTTCCTTGGAGGAAAAGTATTAAAAAAAAAAAGTACCAGAGTCTGCAGTAGTAGTCGCAGTACTGGAGTACAGTACATGTACTTCCCTCCTCTGGTATCCATTACCGAAGCGGTTTCTGGAGGATGGAAGTGGAAACGTGGTCTTGGCCGGTCAGGCCTCTCTGGCACAATGAGATGTTTTCTGATCCCAGCGTTCCCAGAGCGTTTGGACGGCGCTGCCCCAGTGATTGATGGAGCTATTCTTATTACCGTGACCCGTTACGTAAACCACAGTCAGACCCTAAAAATAAGAGCAGGCTTTTCAGGACATTCATTGTTTGCTTTAGTACAGGAGCAGGAATCCAGAGCCATCAGTCACCGCCCCCCCCCCTACAGGCCCCCAAAATTAGTCACATTAGCGTCTGCCATGTGCTGCTGTGGATAAAAGTTATTGATGTGTGTCTGTTGTGGATGAACTGACACCAACCGGTCAATGTGATGATGGGAGGAGGGAGTTATCAGCCACTTGCTCTGCAAACACAAAAACAGCAAAGTGTGTGAAATGTATGAGCATGGAGCAGAACTAGAGGAGGGAGCTTTCCAGGAAAAAAAAAAAAAAGAAATAAATGCTGGATGTGTCCCAAATCTGGATTTTTCTCTCACATGTGGAACAGATCTGATGGTTCAGATCAGTCTGGAGGAACAAAAAGCTGCATGGAGACATTGGTTTAACCGGATCTGATGTGGATCACCTGGTTGTGTTCAGACTGCAGGTAGAATAGGAAACTCAACGCTGCTGAACCTGAACTTTTCAGTCCGGATTTGGTCCCACATTTGAAGCATGTTATAACTTCAGCCTGTGTAAGTGTACATGCATGTGCTAAAAGGAACACCCAATCCAAGTCTTTTAATAACAATATCTGATTGATAACGAGTCTGATCAGATACTATTTCTCTAAAAGACCAGAGGTGCAGGAAGGTACTCAGATCCTGTACTTAAGTAAAAGCAGCAATTACACAATGTAAAAATACTAATTATAATTAAAAACTCAGCATTAAAAATCCCACTTAAATAAAAGTACGTTAGCAGCTAAATTTACTTTAAGTACTTGTTTTGCTGAAAATTGGCCCCTGTGACTGATATATTAAATATGTTTAATAAAGTACATGATTAATAGTGAAGCATCAGTGTTTGAGCAGCATGTTACTGTTGTAGCTGCTGGAGGTGGAGCTAGTTTACACTACTTTATATACAGTTAGCTAGTTTAGTCCAGTGGTTCCCAACCTAGGGGTCGGGGCCCTCCAAAGGGTCAGCAGATAAATCTGAGGGGTGGTGAGATGATTAATGGGAGAGGAAAGAAGAAAAAACAAAGTTCTGATACACAAATCTGTTTTCAGTTTTTGGACTTTTTCCTCTAATCTTTGATTTTTATTTGTGTACCATCCTAAAACCCCATCTTTTATTGATGTTATTGTTGTACTGTTTGTGTGTATTGTCACTGTTTATGTGTGCTCTGCTGCAGGCTGAATTTCCCCCAGTGGAACAATAAAGTGCTGAACTGAAGTTTTGGTGAAATATTGGGTCATTTGAACATTTATTGAAATGAAACCATGTTCCAAGTTTAGAGGGAAAAAATCACTATTTGGTGGAGCTGTGGAGCTCATAGACATGTGAAATGTGATGAGGAGACACAACTACACACTGATTTTTTTTGTAGTGGGTCAGAAAGGTTGCAAACTACAGGTTTAATCTTTAACAAGTGTAATTAAAGCTCATCATATATATTTATGTAAGCTTTTAATCTAAAAAGTAATTGTACTTAAGTGCAGTACTTGAGTAAATGTACTTAGTTATGCCAAAGATAAAATGGTTACTGCTGTGACAACTTTCCAGTTGGTGTTACTCAAACTGAATTTATCTGGACGTTACCTGAAAGAAACAACAAACACAGACCGCTGTGTCGTTTAACGCAGGTCTGTTTTCTTTCTGAACGCCTGGTAAGAAGGCGGCAAGAGTCCCTCATAATCACAATAGCTTCAGCACGTTCTCTGCCTAAAACCACAAATTATTCCTTGAAGAAAATTACATTTTAGGACTTAATAGCATAAAAGGACTCAATTATGAGACAACATTGAGTTTTTCATTAGTATTTTTCTGCATTTTGCATCATATAAACAGGTCTGTTAGCAGCTCTGTGGGGACCTTTCTTTCATTTTTGTGGTTTCAGGGGACCCTGTTATCAGTTTATTTGCTAATCTTATAAAAAGCAATTTGATTTGAGTTATTTTCATCTGTTCAGACTGCCAACCCTCACAGACATATGCAGTCGTGACCTCTCTCCAGACTCTATTGACATGGTTGATGAAACTGCCAGACTATCACACACAACTCAGCTCTGAATAACATCCCCTCCCCCCCAACACTACAAAAATACACCCAGAGAAGAATCATTGGCACATTAGGGTTCGTGGTGAGCATAATTACACAGTCGATGCAGAATCCATCACATCACATCCAGTTTGTATCATTCACTCTCATCACTCTCTGATTATCCATATTTTTTAAAGGGAAATCCCATCAGCTGCAGCAATAACAGAGACAATGACTTCAGTTATTTCTCCAGCCATCGTCGAGGTCTTCTTCAGGTTAAGATCTGAGGCTGCGAAGGGTCAGTTGGTTTTTATGGTGCAGTGATGAACTGAAGTAGTTCAGTGTAACATCAGTGATTTACAGCTGCAATCAAAACACTCACAGTTTGTGAAGAAGTGAACTTTAGGGACTGAAAGGTTTCTTCATGGGTTATCTGTGCATTAACTGTCTCTTGTTGTTTTATTTATGGTGGCTTTAATATTCCTGCTCCTGGTGTTTTATCAGCCCTGTTTCCTCATGTCTGTCTGTCAGTTGTACTGTTTCATTTCTTCTTGTTTCATGTGCTATTGGCCTTATCAGGGTTCCACTTATTTAAAAAAAAAGCATTCAACATTGTGCAACACTAATAAGGGAAATAATTTATCTATTAGAAGTGGAAAGTTTCCACAAAATTTCAGAACAGCTGTCATAACCCCGATTTTTAAGTTTGGAGCACCTGATGAAGCATGTGGACCCGTTTCAATAATAGCAGTAATGTCAAACATTCTTGAAAAAATAGTTGCTGAACAAAAAATTAATTATTTTGAAAGAATTCAACTTTTAAACCCAAAATGATTTGTATTTGCTGTATGTTATTTTATAGAAACCATTAAAAGTATTTTGGATGAAGGTAGAGTAGTTAGAGCAGTATGTGGCTTAAAAACCCTCCATTGATACGGTGAACTATGAACTACCAACAGTATTAATAAATTAAAACAAATGTATTTTTCTCAACAAGCTTTAAACTGTTTGAGATAATACTTGAAATGTAGACAACACTGTTTAAAATGAATTATGTGAAATCACCACTTCAAAATTGCAAATTGGGTGTACCGCAAGGCTCAATATTGGGCCCTTTGTTCTTCTGCTTATATATAAATTATCTGCCTGAAAGCTGTAAAAAAGTTGATGCCAAATGTTTGCAGATGACACAATTAATATGCAACAGCAGAAACTCCTCATCATCATCTTTATAATACATATTGATCAAAAGAAAACTTAGGGAATTAGGAAATTGTCCAAGACTATCAAAGTAAATTGGATATTTTGATAGTCAATTTCGTGTGATAAGACCATGTATGTCTCTCAAAACAGCATACTGTGTACAGGAGAGCACAACAAACTTTAAAAAGAGAGGTCTTCATAGTCACTGTACACATACTAAATTTACAAGCCAACATGTTAGCTTGAGAGTACAACTTTTGGCACTGTCTGTAAATGACCTCATCATCTGATGGATCACTGGTCTTGCAATGGTCTAAATATATCCATGCCATGATTTTATGACACATATCCTATCTGGGACCAGGCCTCCTAATCAATAATCAAGCACATAATGTCACTAAGCTCAGAGATCAATAAAATGCCACCATTGTCAAATCTGCTTATACATTTATGCATCAATATCAATAATTATGAAAATTAGCTTGAAGCTGAATCTGGTGCAGTGCATCATTTATGTTATAGAACTGTACACTGTCCCGATCAATAAATACAATACAATAATGATGATAAAATATATAATGATATAAAATTCACATGGCAATTTTCCTGCATTATGAGTACTTTTACCTTCAGTACATTTTGCTTTTATAACCTTTGTACTTTTACTGAAGCAAGATTTTTAATGCAGGATGTTTTTTACATTGTTGTATTGTTGTATTGCTACGTTTACTTAAGTTATAGGTCTGAGTACTTTTTCCACCACTGCTGAACTCACTGAGAATCAACACCTCTGCAGGTTTTTTCTCTCTTCTTCCAGTCTTGGTCCTCCTCAGGTGAAAAGTTCATCACTGCAGTCTTCCTTATGGTCACTATCAACAGATGTTTCGTTGTTTTGTCTTTCCATGGGCCTTACCTCAATATGCCCAAACACACGCTGTCCTCCTACAGTAACTCGTACAGTGTGGTATCTTGCTAACATCTAGTTTGTCACTGGACTTCTGTGAACCAGACGATATTCTTGGTGAATCTGAAAAGTTTCTATTGAAGACAAAACATTTTCTGCTGCTTATTTCTGTTGTTAAGTTAAATTTCATTATTGTTCTGCACAGCTGCCAGCCTGATCAAACAGTATGACAGTTGACATTTTAAGTCCATTACCATCAACCAAGTACAAAACTGCTCTGGTTTGTCGTGGCGGCCTGGCTGCAGCAGGAAATGAATTCATCACTTTGCATGCTGAGACACTGGTAGTGAACCATGTAATCTTCTAATGCATCCCCAGGAGACGTGTGATTCCTGACATCAGTAATATCTGAAGACAGTCGTGTCCTCGACAGTGCTGCAGCCTGGGAGTCACTTAAATTACCGGAGCAGTCACCTTGACCGCGTTGGCAGCTGTGCAGGAAAAACAAACAAAGTACTGGAGTGTTACAATACATCTGGATTCATACCCGCGTATAAAGGTTTCTGTAATCCAGCTGTATAGTAAAAAGTCAACACTGGCTGTTTTCTGTTGTTTGTAGTTGAATCTCATCAAATCCTGAGAAACAAGCAGACACTCACTCAGTACAGTACAACACTGCTGACTGACTGTTGTTCAGAAGGGCTACATGGTCTCATTTATTTAATAGTTTTCAAACAACTTTTGTGGTGCATGTTTCTCTTTGTATCAAATTTATTGTCATGACAGTGTTTTTATGCTGCTTTCTTGGTTTTCTCTTTGAAAAAAAAACAATCCACAAGACTTTACCTAGTTAAATAAAGGAAAAGCGAAGAAAAAGACAGTGTGTGCGACTGTGTGTGTGTGTGTGTGAAATATTAACAATTAGACCTATTAGAGAGCCTTTGTCTAAGGCCACAGAACAAATATTTGGTTGTATATATTATATTTATATTACATAGAACGATTTGTTTTATATTTTGTTTTTTCAGTTGCAGCAATAGTATTAGCAACAATTGTATTTAGTTATTTACCTATATATGTACCGAAGTACTTGCATACTTACTCACATACTTACATATACTTACATTTTATATGTTTGCTCAAGTATTTTCTCATTTATTTACTTACATTTTTATGTATTTACATACTTAGTGATGTATTTATGTATTTATTTATTTAGGTAGTAATTTATTTAGTTATTATTTACGTTCATTATTTAAGTTATTTACTTCCTTTACTTTAATTCTTAGATTCACTAATATATTTACTGTACTTATGTGCTTACATACTTATTTACTTACATTCTTATAAATTCAATTAGGTGATTTGTAGATTTTCTTATTTATGTACTTATATATGTGCTTACATTTTTACATTTTTACTGAGATAGTTGTGTATTTATTTAATTACTTACATATTTATGTTGTTAGATATTTACATACACAGTTAACATCTACATTTACTTACTACCTGTATGTACTTAGATTCTTATACATTTACT
This sequence comes from Thunnus maccoyii, assembly GCF_910596095.1. Taxonomy (NCBI): domain Eukaryota; kingdom Metazoa; phylum Chordata; class Actinopteri; order Scombriformes; family Scombridae; genus Thunnus; species Thunnus maccoyii. The sequence goes on along the minus strand of NC_056555.1, from coordinate 24,020,994 downwards.
TAATTATATACTTATTTAGTTCCATTCTCAAATATTTACATAACTATTCACATATTTACTGATTTATGTACATACAGATTTATTTACATAGTTAAATATTTACTTGCTTACATTCCTATATTTTCTTATTTACTTATATATGTACTTAGATAATTACATATCTACTTACTTACATTCTTATACATTTAATTAGGTTATATAGTTGCCGTACTTACTTATGGATCTACTTATTTATGTACCTACAATTTTTACATATTTACTTACATATAAACTTAAGTTCTTATACATTGACTTGTTTATTTACATGCTTACTTAGAGTACATACATTCACTTATATATAAACTTGCTTTTATATTTGTTTACTTATTTATTTTCTTAAATTAGTTTTTATCTGGTCCATTAAGATACGGTACTTGAGCTACAACGACTACAACCACTGAGCTCTGAACAGCAAATATCTGAATACTAAAAATGACTAAGATGTACAATATGTGACTGATTATGTGCAGTTTCACATTTTGTGTATTACTAATTTATATTATATGAAAATGAAACATTACTACACTTTAATGTTGTTTTTTATGACTACATTTCCAAAAAATGGAAACATTTCCATTTCCTTTAACCTTTACTCCCGAAACTGATAAACCACACAGTTCTTCTTTCTTTCTGTCTATGCCATGTTGTCATTGCAGGGCAGTTAATGATTATAACGAGGCGCACAAAAGTCTTTAACGAACCCGGACATGTCAATGACTTCAATTAAAGATTAATGTCAGGAAGAGACGAGGCTTCTCTCCCGCTGAGATAAGAGCAAATCCTCCTGATACACAGAACCAATTATTCTCCACAGAGATAGGAAAGCCTTCAGACTGCCGCCAAAGCTTCCACATTTAACTAAACCTGTCGTAAGTGACATGTATCAAAGCTTTTTCAGATCCGAAAATCAGCTTCAAAAACAACAATTGAGACACTTAAATCTCAGATTATGGCTGCAGGCCTGAGTCACGGCATATTTCAGCATTTTCCTATGAAGATGAAACTCGTATGGTTTGTTAGTCTGTGTGAGATTTGACAGTGAAGTCTTCCTGTGGATTCCCCAGAGTATCCCATCGGCTCCATGAAACATTAACCCAGTTTCTGTTGATTTGCTTGTCAGGAACTGAAACCAATGTGACCTTCAGTGTTCATACAGTCAGTCTTTGTTTCAAGCTTTCAGGTCGATACAGATACAAATTTCCCTTAACTTTGGTATGAACGTCACCTGTTCATGAGGAGCTGAACGTTCCGGAGATTTCATCATTCGTATCATTGACGCCCCTTAAATGTCCATATGAGGCGACCTGTTCCGCTCCATTTATGGGCGAGTTTCATTCACAAAAATGCTCCCAAAGAGTCAAAAGAAGAATTTGAGGTTGCTGCTGTCAGAAACCACATTTATCACTGTCAATAGTCGTATTAGAGGAGCTGAAACTATTAGAAATATGAATCCATCAGAGCAGCTCTGCACTGTGACAGAAATAAAGAGGGAATGCTTTGATATGAAGTTAGATGCTAAAAAACTTCTTTCTAAAAAGCACTCCATGACTAATATGAGAGGCGGTCATGTGACAGTCACAGAGATATAAGAGGAGAGAACATCACAGCCTACAGTAGGTGATGTTACACTGTCAGCTGCAACACAACATGATACTGGACCAGAGGCGGCCTGTGGCATAGGCCACATAGTCGCCACCAAATGAGTAGGACTTTTATACTTATATAAAACTTTTGGAAATATGCTCTTGTTCTCCCTCCTTTTCCTCTTTTTTCCCCCCATTTTCTTGGATGGATTTTCATCTGGTTTGTTTTTACTGATTGGTCAGTTTTTGCCCAACAGCCACCAAACGTCATGTGCTACCTCAGGCCATGCCACCAAACACTCACTGAATGGTGCCTTGACCCCCACTTGGCTTTGCGTCTGAAGGACTGGGAGGACTTTCTCTGGGCTGGAGGTACCATTGTTGCACCTCATTGTAGTGTGAATTCATATTTGAAGTTCTTGTAGTGGAGTTGCTAATGTTGCATTTTGTGGGGGGCTCCAATCTAAAATCTCGCCCAGGGCACTAACATAGTCTGGGTGGGCTCTGTACTGGACAGAGAGCTGCAGAAACACCCTGATGGTTCCAGCCAGTTAAAGAGAGAGAGGAAGGACTGACCTCTGATTCTGGAAATATTGTTTGTTTATATGCCTATTCTTGGTTTGTAACTGTATGATGAAGTAATTTACAAGAGAAGGGTCTATCTGCATCACACACCCACTTTACTACACGCTAGCAATGCTAACTCTCGAGATTTATTGTATGTTTACAACCATACCAACGCTCCTCTTGGTGACACCACAATAGTAAATGTCAGTCTGACTACAGTTTAATGCAGCTCTGTCCAACAGCGACTACGGAAATGTGGAAGTTTCTGTGTTATGAATCATGATATATTAAAAATAATAAAATCTAGAAAGTCTCTCACTAAATTGATGATATGCTGAGCAGAGTATTTATTTTAGTTTGTTTTCATTATATATTTGATTTAAGTTGATTTCAGCATCATATTTAAAGGGTACATATTCAGCTTTTAGTGGATTTATGTTATTTATATCCTGTTCTGATGTTAAACAGGGTCAAAGTTTCAAAACTTGAGGTGAACCTATGTAGAAATGCTGCCTGCAAGTCTAAAGTCAGGGCTTCAACCTGCTCTGAACGCTTCATTTGCAAAGTTACAGCTACGTCCTCCTTGTAATGACGTCAGATTGTTCGCACATGACCACAAATGGCCGTCTGTTCGGTTGCCTTTGTTGCTAAGGTGGTTGCCAAGGTGGTTGCTAAGGTGTTTCAATGTGTTGTTCACTCTCATATTTCAGATGTGATTCAGCTCCAACATGTACAGATGGATTTGAGAAGTTGACATTTGGAGTAAAGAAGGAGGAAAAGAAGTGAAATCCTGCTACTATAGTTTGTTTACGTAGCCTCCGGAGCCGGAGGAAGCTTCCTGAAAGCTGACCAATCAGAACAGAGTGGGCTCATCAGGAGGCGGGGCCTTAAAGAGACAGGAGCTAAAACGAACCAATTATTCTCCACAGAGATATGAAAGCCTTCAGACTGCCGCCAAAGCTTCCACATTTAACTAAACCTGTCGTAAGTGACATGTATCAAAGCTTTTTCAGATCCGAAAATCAGCTTCAAAAACAACAATTGAGACACTTAAATCTCAGATTATGGCTGCAGGCCTGAGTCACGGCATATTTCAGCATTTTCCTATGAAGATGAAACTCGTATGGTTTGTTAGTCTGTGTGAGATTTGACAGTGAAGTCTTCCTGTGGATTCCCCAGAGTCTCCCATCGGCTCCATGAAACATTAACCCAGTTTCTGTTGATTTGCTTGTCAGGAACTGAAACCAATGTGACCTTCAGTGTTCATACAGTCAGTCTTTGTTTCAAGCTTTCAGGTCGATACAGATACAAATTTCTCTTAACTTTGGTATGAACGTCACCTGTTCATGAGGAGCTGAACGTTCCGGAGATTTCATCATCCGTATCATTGACGCCCCTTAAATGTCCATGTGAGGCCACCTGTTCCGCTCCATTTATGGGCGAGTTTCATTCACAAAAATGCTCCCAAAGAGTCAAAAGAAGAATTTGAGGTTGCTGCTGTCAGAAACCACATTTATCACTGTCAATAGTCGTATTAGAGGAGCTGAAACTATTAGAAATATGAATCCATCAGAGCAGCTCTGCACTGTGACAGAAATAAAGAGGGAATGCTTTGATATGAAGTTAGATGCTAAAAAACTTCTTTCTAAAAAGCACTCCATGACTAATATGAGAGGCGGTCATGTGACAGTCACAGAGATATAAGAGGAGAGAACATCACAGCCTACAGTAGGTGATGTTACACTGTCAGCTGCAACACAACATGATACTGGACCAGAGGCGGCCTGTGGCATAGGCCACATAGTCGCCTGGGGTACCAAATGAGTAGGACTTTTATACTTATATAAAACTTTTGGAAATATGCTCTTGTTCTCCCTCCTTTTCCTCTTTTTTCCCCCCATTTTCTTGGATGGATTTTCATCTGGTTTGTTTTTACTGATTGGTCAGTTTTTGCCCAACAGCCACCAAACATCATGTGCTACCTCAGGCCATGCCACCAAACACTCACTGAATGGTGCCTTGACCCCCACTTGGCTTTGCGTCTGAAGGACTGGGAGGACTTTCTCTGGGCTGGAGGTACCATTGTTGCACCTCATTGTAGTGTGAATTCATATTTGAAGTTCTTGTAGTGGAGTTGCTAATGTTGCATTTTGTGGGGGGCTCCAATCTAAAATCTCGCCCAGGGCACTAACATAGTCTGGGTGGGCTCTGTACTGGACAGAGAGCTGCAGAAACACCCTGATGGTTCCACCCAGTTAAAGAGAGAGAGGAAGGACTGACCTCTGATTCTGGAAATATTGTTTGTTTATATGCCTATTCTTGGTTTGTAACTGTATGATGAAGTAATTTACAAGAGAAGGGTCTATCTGCATCACACACCCACTTTACTACACGCTAGCAATGCTAACTCTCGCGATTTATTGTATGTTTACAACCATACCAACGCTCCTCTTGGTGACACCACAATAGTAAATGTCAGTCTGACTACAGTTTAATGCAGCTCTGTCCAACAGCGACTACGGAAATGTAGAAGTTTCTGTGTTATGAATCATGATATATTAAAAATAATAAAATCTAGAAAGTCTCTCACTAAATTGATGATATGCTGAGCAGAGTATTTATTTTAGTTTGTTTTCATTATATATTTGATTTAAGTTGATTTCAGCATCATATTTAAAGAGTACATATTCAGCTTTTAGTGGATTTATGTTATTTATATCCTGTTCTGATGTTAAACAGGGTCAAAGTTTCAAAACTTGAGGTGAACCTATGTAGAAATGCTGCCTGCAAGTCTAAAGTCAGGGCTTCAACCTGCTCTGAACGCTTCATTTGCAAAGTTACAGCTACGTCCTCCTTGTAATGACGTCAGATTGTTCGCACATGACCACAAATGGCCGTCTGTTCGGTTGCCTTTGTTGCTAAGGTGGTTGCCAAGGTGGTTGCTAAGGTGTTTCAATGTGTTGTTCACTCTCATATTTCAGATGTGATTCAGCTCCAACATGTACAGATGGATTTGAGAAGTTGACATTTGGAGTAAAGAAGGAGAAAAAGAAGTGAAATCCTGCTACTATAGTTTGTTTACGTAGCCTCCGGAGCCGGAGGAAGCTTCCTGAAAGCTGACCAATCAGAACAGAGTGGGCTCATCAGGAGGCGGGGCCTTAAAGAGACAGGAGCTAAAACGAACCAATTATTCTCCACAGAGATAGGAAAGCCTTCAGACTGCCGCCAAAGCTTCCACATTTAACTAAACCTGTCGTAAGTGACATGTATCAAAGCTTTTTCAGATCCGAAAATCAGCTTCAAAAACAACAATTGAGACACTTAAATCTCAGATTATGGCTGCAGGCCTGAGTCACGGCATATTTCAGCATTTTCCTATGAAGATGAAACTCGTATGGTTTGTTAGTCTGTGTGAGATTTGACAGTGAAGTCTGCCTGTGGATTCCCCAGAGTCTCCCATCGGCTCCATGAAACATTAACCCAGTTTCTGTTGATTTGCTTGTCAGGAACTGAAACCAATGTGACCTTCAGTGTTCATACAGACAGTCTTTGTTTCAAGCTTTCAGGTCGATACAGATACAAATTTCCCTTAACTTTGGTATGAACGTCACCTGTTCATGAGGAGCTGAACGTTCCGGAGATTTCATCATTCGAATCATTGACGCCCCTTAAATGTCCATATAAGGCGACCTGTTCCGCTCCATTTATGGGCGAGTTTCATTCACAAAAATGCTCCCACATCTGAAATATGAGAGTGAACAACACATTGAAACACCTTAGCAACCACCTTGGCAACCACCTTAGCAACAAAGGCAACCGAACAGACGGCCATTTGTGGTCATGTGCGAACAATCTGACGTCATTACAAGGAGGACGTAGCTGTAACTTTGCAAATGAAGCGTTCAGAGCAGGTTGAAGCCCTGACTTTTAAAGAGACAGGAGCTAAAACGGCCTGTTTCAGACAGAGGCTGAACTGAGGGGCTGCATAAAGGACCAGTAGAAGATAAATAAGGGGTTTTTATTCCAGCAGAGCCCCAGAATATAAATATAGAGGCTGAATGTTTTTTGTCTTGTTAAGAAAGTCAGACTGTCTGTTCATGACATTAACGACCACTTGTAATTTCGTTTGTACCTCAAAGCAAATTCTAAATATATATAAAAAAGTATTAATATTTTAATATTCTCTTAAATTACTCATATGTGCCATAAGAACAAATCTGTTTGTGCTTCCTACATGAGGCCCAGTGACTCAAGGTGTTCATGAATAATCACCATCTGCCTCTCAGCCCACTTACACTCAGCTGTCACATCACCAGCTGTAATTTCATCTAACTGGATCCATTTAATTACAAAGGCCACAAGATGTTAAAGACGTGAAGCTTCCTGCAGAGCTGCAGACAGGAGGCGAGTCACTGATCCTGGATCTGTCTGCAGCTCATACAACAAGACAAACCAGCGTCAGAGTCTTCAACACTCAGTGAAACCACAGTCTGGTTTTGTGTTCTTGTGGTTCTGCTGTCGACGCCTCCGGTGTAGGTTTTATAGTTCACTGTGACATCACCGGTGTGATGTGTCCTACATTATCAGACCATGTCGTGTGTGCATTATATACCCGAGTTAATCACGCTCATGTCCCCGTTACATACTTCATGCTGAGTTGAAGCAGGTTTTTGAGTGCATGTACTGTATGTGGTTCATTCCCCCTCCACAAAAAAACATGTTTTTCTTCTTCCACTGTGCAGAATGATGTACGTGCAGAGTTTGTTTTTACATTCAGTATTTTTATTTCTTCAAACATGTCTGGAGGGTCCTTAAGTAAACTCAGATTTCACTGTGCAGACTAAATCTGCTTGTTTTCTGTTGCAGTACTAACCTTACTAACCTTATATTATGGAACAGATAAACATTGTAGATTCTGTGAACCATTAGAATAAAGTATAGAATTGGGATAAGCATTATTTTTTACATTGTTTATTACTCTTGATACAGAAATACAATAAAAATGGAAAGGTTTACACTCGAAATGGCTCAGATTGGAAGTTTTCTGTTTATCCACTAAAAACCAAGATTACTGGCACACAATCATAAGCTGTCGATAGTTGAAGTTTGGTAAACATCACTTTTATTCCGTCCTTTACTTCCTTACATAGGAAAAACATGAGAGAATACAGAGAATAAAATATAACTCAGTTAAAACAATAAAATATACAAAAACATTGTGGAAATAGAAACTTTTAAACTCTTCAGGAGTTGAGGGACTCTGACTGCAAAATCCTGCTGTATTTTAGTTTTGAGCCGACTATCAACAATGTTATTTTACTGTATTTAGTTCATACAAACTTACAAAAACATGAGAGATTAAACCAACACAGAGGGAACAGTGGTACAAAAATATGGGAGCTTAACGGTTTAAAGGTGAGTTACAAATCAACCGCAGACACTCGACTCACCCATGAACTCACTTCTTCTGCTGAGTAATGACATTTAACTAGCAGTAGAAGAAGTATTCAGATCCTTTAATGCAGTTAAAGTACTAATACAGCAATGTAAAAATACTCCACTACAAGTAAAAGTCCTGCATGAAAAATCCTTCAAAAATCCTACTACAGTAAAAAGTATTATGAGCTTGATGTAGTTAAAGTATTGCAGTAAAAGTACATAAGTATTATGAGCTTGATGTAGTTAAAGTATTGCAGTAAAAGTAGTGGTTTGGTCCCTCTGACTGATATATTATTATATATGACATCATTAGATTATTAATAGTGAAGCATCAGTGTTAGAGCAGCATGTTACTGTTGTAGCTGCTGGAGGTGGAGCTAGTTTACACTACTTTATATACAGTTAGCTAGTTTAGTCCAGTGGTTCCCAACCTAGGGGTCGGGCCCCTCCAAAGGGTCAGCAGATAAATCTGAGGGGTGGTGAGATGATTAATGGGAGAGGAAAGAAGAAAAAACAAAGTTCTGATACACAAATCTGTTTTCAGTTTTTGGACTTTTTCTCTAATCTTTGATTTTTGCTGAAATATTGGATCATTTGAACATTTATTGAAATGAAAGCATGTGAGAAGTTTAGAGGGAAAAATCACTATTTGGTGGAGCTGTTAACAACTCATAGACATGTGAAATGTGACCCTGACTACACACTGCTTTTTGTAAGACGTCAAAAGACAAAAAGGTTGGAAACCACTGGTTTCATCTTTAACAATGTGTTGTATTTTAAAAGCTTGTTATATTATCCATTGTGTCAAATCTTCATCTGAAAAGTAACTAAAGCTGTCAAATAAATGTAGTGGAGTAGAAAGTACAATATTTCCCTCTGAAATGTAGAAAGTAGCATCACATGGAAATACTCAAGTAAAGTACAAGTACCTCAAAACTGTACTTTAATACTTGAGTAATTGTATTTATTTACTTTCCAGCGCTGCACTTCAGTTCGCTATAAATCAGCAGATAGAAGTTGAAATTCCCAGTAAATGATCTTATGTAACAGCTAACATGCTGCTGTGCTTCTTCATAGTAACATGACATGTTTTTTATGTGACGCTGGTGTTCAGAGCGGCTCGGCGCCCTCCAGAAGTTCAGCCATTTTTCATGTCAGACTCTTGTAAGTGATCCAGAACTGTACAGTTCAAAAACCATGTTGAGTAACATCAATTATAATGGCAACATCTGCGGGTGGGAAAAATCCACCACACACTTTATATATATATATATATAAATATAAAAGCTGAGTTTAGACAGTGAATCCCAGCAGAGCTGCCAGTGAACAGAAACAAGCCGAGGACGAGGTCACGTGTGACGGTTCCCAAAAACACATTAAAGATGCTTCATTTGAATTTAGATCTGATGGTTTTATTATCATATAATTTATAATATTTGTTTGTTTTATTACAATTTAATTATTTTGTTTGGTATTCTTTTATTGCTCCTATTTTCCTTTATTATTTGAGCTGTTTAACCATTTAATTATCTTTAATTGTTGTCTTATTCAATTAATTCTTTTAAAGTAGCTGTTATTAAATCCTTTTCTGTCAAATCTATTATTATCTTTTATTATTTATGCATTTGTTTGTTTTATTTACGTTTTTATAAGTCACCTTCTTTAAATGTTGGTTGTTTTATGAGTGCAGAGTGTAAAGAAAACGTTCTCTGAAAGCTTCATTAAGGATCAATATCCTGTTAAATAACAACTATTAATGTATTTATGGATGAAAAATAGATGCTGATGCTGATGATGAGGAGATACTGTGAAGGATCAGAATATGAACAGTATGTAAGGGTTAAAAAATGACTCCAAATAGTTGGCGGTTAGTTTTCTGATGACTGATCGATTAATGGTTGCAGCTCTTTCTGACGTTTATCTCAGAAATGAGAGGATTTTTGGCTCCAGAGTGTTTTAAAGAAGCAGAAGTGAAACTCCTAACCTGCACTTTACCTGATGATCTTTTGAAGCTGGACATTTGTCAGATTAATGCGACATTAAAGGTTCAACATGTGACATGTGACATCACGGAGCGTCACAGAAACCTGGACGGAGAGATTTCACCAGAGTGACATTTAAAAAAAAAAAAAACCTCACAGCAACATGTGTGCACAGAAGAGGAAGAAAGCTTGCAGTGTGTGTGTGTGTGCGTGCACGTGTGTGTGTGTGTGCACGTGTGTGTGTGTGCACGTGTGTGTGTGTGTGTGTGTGTGTTTTAGGCGATGAGCTCAGGATACAGGAAATGAGGTAGTGCCAGACTGCAGCGGTCGTCTGCAGGCAGCTGTAGTCGGGATTTGGAAATGAGTCAGACTGAGTTGTGATGAGATTTCAAAGTAATGTTGGAAATGTTGCTTCATGACCTTCGATGACACGTTCGTGGTTTCACTGACCGTCTGATATTCCAGTTCCTCTGTCGTATCAAACAAAATAAAGGCTTCAACAATTTAAAACTATGTAAAACAAATAAAGTAAATAAAAATTATAATAACTTTATTAAAAAAAAAAAAAAAAAAAAATTCTAAATATTAATCTAGTCCAGATTTAAGAAGAGTAAATACAGATGTTGTGGACAAAAAAAAAAAAAAAAGAAAAAAAAGAAAAATTACCCCTTTTCACATTTTCACCACCAATAATAATAATAATAATAATAATAATAATAATAATAATAATAATAATAATAATAATAATATTTTTTTTTACTGTTTTCTGGTGTTTTTATCAATCAAATGATCAATAATCAATACTGAAAATGATGATTGGTTGCAGTTCTGAACATTTTAGAGAAGAGTTCTCAGACATCTGTCATCATCTGGATAAATTGATCTGTTCTGCTTTTTTGGCGGGAATAAAATATCTTGTAGAGGTCGAAATATTCGGGATGAAAGTTGAAATGATTGAAACTCTGGTTCCAGCTGATGGAGATGCTTTCTGCTCTCAGCGTCTCCATCAGCCAAAAACACCTGATTGATCGTTTTTAATCGGTGCAAACGATGATCAATCATATGTTTGAACTTCTTGCTCCTCTGTGCAGAAGTTTCTCTGTTCTTCACCTTAAATCTCAGTTCAACACGTCGACCTACCAGCAGGATTTGTGACATCACAACTAGTTTGGAGCCAATATTTGCATATTCAGAGAGGAACAAATTATGATTAAAACTGAGTATTTCTATGTCTGGAGGAGATCTTTAAAAGTCTGAAAACACTTGAACTTGAATCATCTTGCAACAAGTTTCATAAACATGTGTTCATAAAGAAATAATTAGTAATATTAGTGCCTAAAGAAATGATATTAATACATGTCATTACATTACTCTCAGTCTCCTTCAGACTCAGTTTGCGATGCATTTAAGTAATAAATGTAAAAACATCATGTGAGTTTAGAGTCTGCATGTTAAATCATGTTTTTTAGGAGCAGCTGTGAGGAGACTTTATTTTCAAATACATCATTGAATTTATGATGCATTCGTCTCTTCTGCTGCTTATGTTCTCTCCATGGTTTTCAGCTGTAACTTGACATGTTTTTCTGGGTTTCATGATGAAACCTCTGAACCCTCCCTGACGTCTCTCTCTCTCTCCTGTTTTAAACATTTCTGAATGACTCTCACATTCTGTATCTGCAGCTCTGAGCTGGTTTGGGATGCAAATCTGTTTTCTCCTCTTCATTTTTTTTTTTTTTTTTCATTTTCCCCCTGCGGCTCCCTGGGGCCATTCCATGGGAAAAGAAACTTTTCCTGCAGCCCTGGGAGAAATCCAGCTATTTTAGGAAAACACGTCACTGCCTTGAGCTGCAGCCCAGAAACGCTCTCTTATTTCCATCATCCAGCTTTTTTTTTTTTCTCTCCTCTTTACTTGTTGCACAGCGCAGGAGTGTTTACCCTCCATTCACAGACATGTTGCTGTGAAACTGTGACTCGTTTTTTTTTGTGTGTGTAGAAAAGCAGTAAAGAAGAATAAAGCTGCCGTTAGTCTGTCTTGTTTTTCATGCACAATGCAACATGCCTGCAGCAGACACAGCAGAGGCATGACAGATCTTGCAAGTCGTGCACAACTTGTGGAGCAGCTCAGCAGCGTTCAGAGCTGTTGTGGAAACGTCAGCAAGGTTTCGTCTGGAAAAGGCTGCGGCGTGACATTGCAGAGCCTCCTTTCCCCCCCCACCACCACCACCCCGCTTTCTCCTCCTCATGTGTCAGTGCCATGGATGCATGAAAGGATGGATAAATGAAAGAAGACGAAAGCCCTGAGCTACAGGTACCAAATCATGAATGAAAAATGGACGATTTTGCATGAATATCGTCGTTTTTGCATGACATCTCTCGCGCTTTTCACCTTTCCAAACGCACGTTCACTTCTTCATCATCACTGCATGCTCATATTTGCAAAAAATGACATCATATTTCACCATAAACATCAACTCTGGTGATAACCTTGAGCCTGTGCCAAGCAGAGACAACAGGTCCGTTACGCACAACACTTTCTGTGCACGCAAACTCTCCCAAACCCTCATGTTTCCTCATATAATGGATAATACCTCGTGCATGTTTTGTTCTTAAATAGCTGGATCAGATTCATCCTGAGCATATGTACGTGCATGTGTGTTTTTATTTCCTCCTCAGTGAGAGAGCGTGCACACACACGTCAGCTCGGGGAGGGCAAAGCCTGCTTAAAATGCAGCGAATGTGACAGCCGAGCCGATAGTCCAGACTACAACAGCGCGTGGACGGGAAGGTGAGCGTGGAGAGGAGGGAGGGGGGGGACAGAAAAATGCCAGCGGAACCAGCTCACCCGCAGACGTGACGCCGACACACCGAGAGAAAAAAAAAAAAAAGAAAAAGCCACGAGGAGACGCTCAGCTGGTTTCCAAATACGCGCGGAGGTGTCGGAGGGGGAACAGAGAGGACTGAGGTGCGGGGAGCGTCGCCCTTGTCTGGGGGGGAAAGATGACAGTGGTGCCCGGAGAGAACCTGGATGAGACTGTGGCACTTGCCGCCCTGTCAGCCCAGGATGTTTACGACCCGGAGCGAGCCGAGAACCAGGAGTGCTGCGAGCGGGTGGTCATCAACATCTCCGGGCTGCGCTTCGAGACGCAGCTGAAGACGCTCGCCCAGTTCCCCTCCACTCTGCTGGGGGACCCGCGCAAGAGGATGCGCTTCTTCGACCCGCTGAGGAACGAGTATTTCTTTGACAGGAACCGACCCAGCTTCGATGCCATCCTCTACTACTACCAGTCCGGCGGCCGGCTCAGGAGACCCGTCAACGTGCCGGTGGACATCTTCATGGAGGAGATTAAATTCTACGAACTGGGGGATGAGGTGATTGAGAATTTTAAGGAGGATGAGGGGTTTATTAAGGAGGAAGAGCGCCCGCTGCCTGATAACGAGTTCCAGCGGCAGGTTTGGCTCCTGTTCGAGTACCCGGAGAGCTCCGGACCCGCCAGGGGGATCGCAATAGTTTCCGTGCTGGTGATTCTCATCTCCATCGTGATTTTCTGCTTGGAGACTTTACCCGAGTTCAGAGAGGAATCCAGAACGTTTGACGAGCAGCTGGTGGTGAACGGAACCGCGCGCGCAAAGAAGCCAAACCCGTTCACAGACCCGTTTTTCATCGTGGAGACTCTCTGCATCATCTGGTTCTCCTTCGAGCTGCTGGTCCGGTTCCTCGCCTGCCCGAGCAAGCCCGCGTTCTTCAAGAACATCATGAACACCATCGACATCGTGGCCATCATGCCCTACTTCATCACGCTGGGGCTGGAGTTAGCGGAGCACCAGGGGAACGGCCAGCAGGCCATGTCTCTGGCCATCCTGAGGGTCATCCGCCTGGTCCGGGTCTTCCGGATCTTCAAGCTCTCCAGACACTCCAAGGGGCTCCAGATCCTCGGGAAGACGCTGCAGGCCAGCATGAGGGAGCTGGGGCTGCTTATATTCTTTCTCTTCATCGGAGTCATCCTCTTCTCCAGCGCGGTGTACTTCGCGGAGACCGACGACCCGGAATCGGGCTTCAGCAGCATCCCGGACGCGTTCTGGTGGGCGGTGGTGTCCATGACCACGGTGGGCTACGGGGACATGTGTCCGGTCACCATCGGGGGGAAGATCGTGGGCTCCCTGTGCGCCATCGCCGGAGTGTTGACCATCGCGCTGCCGGTGCCGGTCATCGTCTCCAACTTCAACTACTTCTACCACCGGGAGACGGAGCACGAGGAGCAGTTCCAGTACACGCATGTGACCTGCGGGCAGCTGCAGCCGCAGTTTGGGGAGTTCAAGAGGAGCGACAGCAAACCGTCTCTGTCCAAGTCTGACTACCTGGACAGCGACGACGCGGACTCCATCAAATACACCAACTGCAGTCCGCACAAAGCCTACACCGGGAAGCTCACAGATGTATGATTTTTTTTTTTTTTTACCCAGAATTACGCGTCAGTGGCGCGTTGGAGGGAAACGGTTTCTTTCAGCGCCATCCCCACATCCTGCGCTCTGGTTTGAGTTTAGACTGGCGAGCTCCTTATTTCTGCCATCAAAGGGAATCATTTCAATCACAACAGTGGATGGATTATAAGAGAATTTATATTTATCCTCCTGAAACTGTCTTCCATTACGCGCGTCATGAGTCAAAGATCAGCCTATAGCCAATTGTAGCACTTTATGATTAGTAATGTTTCTCTTAGTAAATGCGTAATTTATTGCCCGAATGCAGGTTGAACGTTTACATTTGATTTTCAGTCTATTTGAAGCTGAGACACAACACAGGACCAATTTAATCTAAATATACAGACTGATGCAGGAGGCACATGGTGGATGTTATTAATATGGTCCCGCGCGCACACACACGCACACGCACCTGTTATTTCAGCCTCATGTATTTTCCATTCAGACTGGCTGGAGCTCAGTGGTGGATCAGATGATGTGTCATTTCAACTGGCAGCACGCTGGAAGAATCGATTATCCTAAAATTAAACGACTTTAACGCCAGATTTGAGTAGAATCTACATTCTGTAAACACAAGTAGCCTGTAAGACAAGACACAGGGCGAACACACCCTTTTTCTTTACATGCAGATTTAAAATTTTTGCAGACTTCAGAAGGTTTAATCTGTTTGTAAGATGAAATCAGGTGCAGCGATTTGCAAACCGAGAGCGCCACTGTGTGGATGAACCGCATTCCTGCATCCCTCCAGTGGATGCAGTTTCTATAGCAACCTTCCAGACTTTTCTGTATTGTCTGCCACAGGAATGAAAGGACGCAGGCTGAAAGTGTAGAGACAGGGAGGGAGAGAGAGAGAGAGAGAGAGAAAACCACCATGTTGTGGAAGCCTCCATGTTGTTTGATTCCACCAGCTGAAACTAAACACATCACTTTCATCTTATGCAGGAAAAATGATCCCATATAACACATTTACAGCCAGATGTTTGACCTGTTGTCCCCACACCTTCACACGGAGAACAGGAATCATACAAAGGGTCCAAATTGGGCTGCAGACAAACAATTATTCTAATTATCTGACATTTTAGGTGATGGGTAATAAAAAATACCCATCACAACAACCCTGAGTCTAAAGTGATCTTTTAAAGATTGTATATTTTGTCTGATTGACACGAAAAAAAAAAAACCCTAAAGGGATTAAATTTAAGAAAAAATATGTAATGTTCACATTTTAGGGTGTTTTAGAGCTCGACCAATACTGGATTTGCGAGGCTGATATACAGATATTTGAAAGAAAAAGACAATATAGTTTATATTGTTTTTTTTAGGTGTTGTGACATCATGTCTGGAGGCAGATTACATCACATTTTACCATCCAAGATGATTGTAGTGACAAGAATTTGACTTGCAAACTGTGAATTAGTTTAAATAATGAAGATACATTAATGTTCAGTCATTTCTTGTTGCCGGGTATGGAAGCAAAAAAATGTCATAAGTCTAAGCTTTGAAATTCAGTGACATTTAAAATGTCATAATTATGTCATAATTATTTCTAGATCATTTTAAATCATCAATCTGAATTTATGTGGTAAATTTTAGGTCGGTAATTTCAAGTTCCGAAATTCAAAAAGTTTCCAATTTTCAAATCATGTTGGTTACATTTAGATGTAAAAAAATCAAGTCAAGTAAAAACAAACAAACAAACTAAAGGAAGAAAAAATAATTTTGCTAAAACTTGATGAAGATGAAATATTCAAACTATAACATGTGGGAAACCAAGGATAAACAATCTGCTGAAGAAGATCATGTAATATGACTGAAAGCTGCAGAAGAGCTGCTAAAAATGGATCATGGTGAGATTGTTTTCTGGACTGCAAGAACAAACTTTGAATCTCAAATTTGAAGCCAAAGTGGGAAAAAAAGTCCTTAAAGTTCTCAGAAAAATGGAAACGTGATCTTCTACAATTCCACAACAACTTACTGAGCAAACTCCGTCTGCCGAGGAAGACGACTGAAAGCTCCGCAACAGCTACTCAACGGACCTCGTGCTGACCTCCGTCCTGTGACGTTATGTTGTTCATAGTCACATGATCCGAGAAATTTAGGAGCAACTGGAAACCTGAAGAACATGAATTTAAGATTTTGAAATCACGAAACTTCAGAAAATTTAAAACATTTAATTTCAGGTAAAAGATTTTCAAAGAAAAATATGTCAATCCAAAAAAAAAACAAAACAAAACGGCTGTATTAATATTTCAACAGAAGATATCCAGTTATTTATAAAATATTTACTTATTTTGGCATTTCTTTGCTTCCATACAAACTCAGACACATATACACGTGTGATTAGCAGATATCGGTCTGCTGATGTATCTGTCGGCCTCTGATAGTTTTAATTGATAAACGGCTTCAAACACTGCATCTGTTAATCTGATTAATTACCCATCTAATCAATGAATCGACTAAATTTGTATTTTCGCACTTTGCCCAAGCACTTCCTGTTGGAGCAGACAAACTCTCCGTTACTTGTTGCACATAAAAACAGGTACTTAAAGTTTCCGTAATTGGCGCTGCCATTAAAGCACCTTATTCACCCGGACTCCTCATTCAACCAACCTGCTGGGGAAAAAAAAGACAAGAAAAAAAAAAAAAGGGGGGGGGGGATCCTACAAACTGATGGAATAAAAATGGCCGCTGTGAAGGTCACAGTGTCGGCTGGATTATTATTAGAGGATGGACTGATGGACGGAGGCCTGATGGAGTTAAACTGCTGAATCATCGGCACGCAGCGAACAGATGGGACGACTTCCGCTCAGACGACCATCGGATTCACAACACCGGGCCGATCCAAACAGAGGTGAGTTCACGCTGCACGAAACCATATTTAGACAAAGTTTATTCATTGCTGATACCGTATTAATGTCCTGATATTCATACTTAAGGCTGCTTTTCTATATTTTTCTTCATGTTTGGATCCAAACCAACAATGAACTGATCTACTAACAAGTATTGTGTGTGTATCAAAGCCTGATATATCTTATTAAAAACACGTCAGTGAGTCACAGCGCTGCACTGGGTCACATGTTCCTTCATCATGAAGAGTTTGGTCACGTTAGTTTGTTTAGAAACGGCTCCAAAGACTAATAACAGCATTATGTTTTCAGTCTCTGGAGAGTAGTTCTGTGTGAAGGTCACTCGACACTTTCGATAAGTGAAGCTCAACAGAAATTAAAGAGAAATTAAAAGGGAAAGGTTTCAGTCGTCTCCATAGTAACCAGACTAATTAAACAAAGATGTTACAAGCTATCTAAAGTTACAGACCAAAACATCAATAAGGAAGCTCAGTGAAAACTACAATCTCCATGGCAACATTAGTAACACTACCCAATCACATTGCGTGACAAAATATGTCGTGTCCACGACATAACAAAATTGTCCAGGTGCCCGACATGAGCTGCCAAAAATACGTCATATCTGTTGACCTGCCATAAATCAGCCGACGCCACTGAGCATGTGCGGTTCTGGTTACAGCTTCACAAGCCTGTTCCTTGTTCCTTGTTCCTTCATCATGAAGAGTTTGGTCACGTTAGTTTGTTTAGAAACGGCTCCAAAGACTAATAACAGCATCATGTTTTCAGTCTCTGGAGAGTAGTTCTGTGTAAGGTAGGCACTACTGAGCATGTGCAGGAACAGCGTCACTAGCTTGTTGTATTACGTCTCACAGCGTCTTGACTTTGTACTTCAGTTCTTTGAGAAATTAGAACAAAACCTAAACATCTTCACTTTATTACCATAAAAGACAAAGAAAACCAGTAAATATTCACATTTAAGAACCTGCAACTGGCGCCTTTATTGGTATTTTTGTAAAAACAAAAAAAATTGCATTAATGTTGATTCTGGGGATAAAGGGGTTTTAAAGATGTGTATCATGTAATCAGAGTCAATTCTGGTTTATCGTGTCTCTCTAGACTTTCATAGTGTCAAAACACAGTTAAAGAAATGTTAAAGGCCGTAGATTCACTGTGCTTTGAATTGTACATTTAAAATAATAATGTAGCACAAACAAACCTGGGGCTCTGGAGCAAAAACAACAACTTGACAACTAACGTATGTATATGTGTGACTCAAAATTAGATCAAAAGACAAGAAAACTTTCAAAAATACCAGCTCTGTTCCTTCATGATTCCACGCCCTTAAAATTAAAACCTTATAGTAACTCAGTGTCATTGAGAAAAGAAGTTTAACCTTTGTTTGCTTGATAAAATGTCAGAAAATATAAATAAATATGATAAATGCAGAACATAGTTTCCTCCAAATCGCTCGTTTTGTCCGACCAACAGTCCAAAACCCAAAGATATTCAGATTATTGTAATAGAAGACAAAGAAAAGAAGCAAATATTAACATTTAAGAGGCTGAGACTGGTGACTTTTTAACACTTTTGTTTAAAAAATAAGCAAATAATGAAATGTTCCAGCTGAAATGTCAGTTTAAGTTGTTGATAGATATATTGATAGATGACGACGGGTCAACCAGGATGTAACAAGCAACATGTAATAAAGCTGCTAAGTGACTAAAAGTGATGATGCTGTTCAGACGACTGGATGTAAAACCCACCACGAGATAAACAGATCAACCTGAGAGGTGAGAAAAATGTGCAGATTTACAAAAACTGTGCAAAATAGTCTGATATGGATAAATAATATAGAGAGACAATGAACCAGGACTTTATCATTCTCTCCCTCACAAAGTCTGATATGTTTGTTGTCAATAAAGCTAAATATATAGACACAAGAATGACATTTAAACAGATTAAATGTGAGCAAGTGGTGTTAATAAAAGAGTGCAGGTCATTGATGATAATGTGTAGACAGGTGTTTGACCACACAGAGGTGCAGCACTGCTGTCAGCCTGCAGGTGGCAGCAGCTGCTCTCTGCAGCTGTTGGATGCAGCTGGATCCTCAGTTCACTCTGCAGGTTCACATCTCTCAGCTGCCTTTGGATGAAAGAGACTAAAGGCCCCCCAAAAGCCTCAATTTCCCTGCATGCCGATGGGTTTTTAGTGATTTGATTAACTGAAAATCTGCCAGAGAATTTACATCATTTAAGAACAATATAAGATCTTCAGATCAAAATCTTGTTTGAAGGCTGTTGATGTAGCAATGTGAGAGCCGCAAAAACACAAATACAATAACATAAGTGAATAAAATAAAAAATATCCCCAAAGCATTCTAATCAAAAGTCAGGCTACAGAGGTTGGTTTTTGAGTTTACATTCAAAAATATCTACACTGCACATGTCTGACAATGTGTGAACGTGGTGTAAAGATGCCACAAACTTCTAGTCTGACCTAAACCAACAGTCAGGAGCCCAGATGAACATTAAACCTGTTTAACTTGCTGTAATCATTCCTCCTGTTCATACTGACCATTAGAAGATCCCTTCATAATGACCTTACAATGGAAGTGATGGGGGACAAAATCCACAGTCCTCCTTCTGTGTAAAAAATGTATTTAAAAGTTTATCTGAAGCTAATATGAAGCTTCAGCGTCCAAATGAGTCAAATCAAGTAGATATCTTTCAATGTTACAGTCTTTTTAGTGCCAAAGTCCCTCTTTTTGTTACTATACTTCCACCTGCAGCTCAACAGGGAAACACTGTCCGAGGAAACACAAAGAGGGAATTTGATGATTAAAAAGACTGTAAATGTGTCAGATATCCACTTGATATGACTAACTCAGACTGATGAAGCTGAATAGAAGCTTCACACAGACTTTTAAATGACTGTGTGGAGACACTGTGGATTTTGGCCTCCATCACTTCCATTGAAAACACATTTGAAGGATCTTTTAATATCCAGTATGAACAGGAGGAATGATTACAGACACCTGACTGCTGGTTTATAGACACACTTGAAGAATTCTGAGTCGATCCTTTAAATCTCCTATAAAACAGCAGTTTGTTAGATGTTTCCTGTTCTGTTGGACGGTGTGAAGGCGACGTGGAGGGAAATAAATCACACATCCTGCACGTCCGTCACACAGCGGCGCTGCATCTCAGGTCAGACTGAGAGCAAGCATCGTGCTAACTGACCGTGTCCCCCGACCCCCCCCCCCCCATTTAGTGGGTATCCCCCCCCCCAACATACAGCCCTCCCTGAACATATGCAGGCGGAGGTAAACAGGTTTCCCCTTGGATGACACTGCTGCTGTTGACGGGGCAGAGTTACACTCTGACAGCTATTGTTAGCGTCTTTGTCAGTGCTGAGGGAATCTGTCCCGAACCCTCAAGTGGCCCATAGTGAGTCACGACCCCCCCCCCCCCCACACACACACCACCTCTCACCCTTCACCCCCTCACTCCTTTTTCCACTTCATGAAAGACAAACAGACGCAGCAGCAGCACGGAGGTAAAGATGGAGGACAGAAGAAGAGATTAACATCGTAACCAAACTTCATTCTTAACATACCAACTCAAGGTCCACTTACTAGCTTTTTCTGCCGCTTTTCGACTGAGCTTGAAACTTAATTTTTAAGCAAAAATGGTTGAGGAGCCACTGAGCGCGCATGTCAACACATCAGTCTCCATGACAACCATGTGATCTGGTTAAAAGATCCGTAAAAGGCCAGAGAGAGGACCTTGAATCCAATCAATAGTGCAAAACTTCAGGCATAAAAACACAATTTAACGCTGAAAAAACACATTTTTCACCATTTTCAAACAACTAATAGAATAATCAAGAAAATAATCAACAGATGAATCATTAGTTGCAGCCATAATCTTTACTTTAGACGTTCATTTATCATTTATTTATTGTTTATTACACATTAATTAACATTAATTAACATGAATATGATGTAAACGTGTTCACATTTAGGTGAAAAAGCTTATTTTCAGTTAGACGTTAAAAGAAACAAGTGAAATGAAATGTTTATATGTTGTGTTCATGTTCTTTGTGTTTTTGTCCTGTTGATTGAAAGCATCATCTAGAAAGAATCCAGCGTAACTGGATGTAAAATGGTGAACAAACTTCAAAATGTCACACTTATAACAGCTTTATCTGACTTATTTCTTCTTGCTCCATGTGATATAACTCATAGAATGATCTGTTATCGATACAGCAGCTGTGACTCACTGTAAACATGTTTAAAATCAGTGTTTTTTTCAGTGTAAATCAGCAGGAAGTGAAGTGACTGAGCCTCAGATACTGTACCAGCAGCTTCATGTGACACAGTTGATTCAGGTTGGAGGTCGGCGTTATTTAAAGAAGTGAATCTGCACACTTATGTCACTTACACTTGATGAACGACAGTCATGTGACCTCGACCTGCACATCGCCGCCGAGCCGTCAGTGGAACAGCAGCTGCTGGGGGGCTGCGGTTGCCGCGGCGACGGGATCACAATAACAAGATGCTAAAGCGGGTTTACAGGCTGCTGTTTACATCGCTGTCGTAACACAGAGATTTGGAGAGATTTAAAACAGACAGGTGTATTTTTTTTTAAAGATGTCCGAATGTTTATTAACAAAAAATATTGCATTTTGTGAGGAAAAGCTCTATAATATCTGATGTTGCACCTTAAATTAATCAAAATTAATTGTTATAGGTGTCAGATGTTATGAGGCTACAGCTCCTCCTGCTGGTTGGATGAGTAAAGTTTAATTAAAATTTACTCCAAAGCAGACAGACATATCAGTATATATTAATTTCTGTATTGATTTCTACAATCTGAACAGAGTCTGAGAGAAGTTTAGTCTCAATCACTGACAGTGACAAGCTTTCGTTTGTTGTATTGTAGGTCAACACGCTTCATTTTTAACCTCACTTACCTTGTAAACAGGTCGGAGCTCCGGCTGTTATAGAACTTTTTTTTAGATTTAAACGTTTTAAAGGCTCATTAATTTCAGTGTTTTTACCAACCCAGTCGCCAGAAGAACACGTTGGCATTGAACGTTTCTGCAAACCACAGAAACGTTGAATATATACGTTTCAACACGTGAAATACGTATCATATCAACATTTCTACAAACGTAGCATATTAACATTTCTGACAACGCTGTGGTTAAGGTCTGGTTAGGTACAAAAACCACTTGGTTAGGGTTAGGGAAAGATCATGGTTTGGGTTAACCCTCCTGTTGTCTTCCCGTCGACCGTGACGGGTCAATTTTTACTCTGTAGGACAAAAGTCCACAGATGCTATAAATTTTAATAAAACACCCAAAATTCAATGAAAGTAGTGATCATTACTTTTACTTGCAAAGTGTGTGCTATGGAACCATCCATGTGATTTTCAGGCAATTAGATGAAAGAAATCCATATTTCTGATATAAAAACATTTGAAAACGGGTCAAATTTGAGCCGAGGACAACAGGAGGGTTAAAATAAAAATAAAAAATAAAATAAAAACGGCCGATGTCTCACTAGAAAAATGCAAATGTCCTGACGTCTCGCTAAAAACACCTGCTTTTGTCAGTTGAAACGGGAAGCGGACATTGGTTTCGGTTTCGAGGTGGTCTCCAACCGTGTCCACCTGCTCCTCCTCCTCCTATATAGGAAAGATCAGCTCATATAGATCACATGTGAACTACGTCAGTGTAGAAATGTTGACATGATACGTGTTTTGGAAATGTTGATGTAATATGTTTTGTTGGATTAATATGCTACGTATTTCACATGTTGAAACGTAGATATACCAGGCTGGTTTTTTACAGATTTTCACAAAAAAATACCATTTTTTAGTGCACTTAAGTTAACACCATTGAATCAACATCTTATTCTCAAATATTTATGATTTATATTCAGCGCAGAGGAAGTAGAACAATCACTTAATGCCTACAATCTTCATCAAACTATCACATTTAGTCCTGATCTGCGTTCGGTCATTGATGAACTTGTCGTGAAACATGCTGACTTGGTTTGATTTTGTCTTTAAGTTCAGGCCTGTGCAGATTGCTGCTGTTGTATAATAAAGATAATCCACCATGAGCTACATGGTTACTAAAAAGTTTAATCAAGGTCTTTAACGTCCAATATTTTTCAATAACGTACAGCTGGATGTGAATTATTCCTTATGAGAACATGGAAGAACCACATTAAATCAGATCAGTTTTATGAAGACTGTAGGCTATAATGTTTTGAACTAAACATTAACTAGACAGCAACTTCTGGGAAATAAGAAATCAAATAAAAAAAGTGAACAAAACATTTAAACTGCATTTTCTTTGATAGCTACTTTGCACTTTGCAGCTCAAAGTCAATAAATGAAACCTCATCATTGATATTTTTCAGGACTTCAGGATATTGATTATTACTTGATTTCCCGTCGCTTTTCCTTCCCAGAGAACTATCAGTCTATTTTTAGAGGTTACTACATGGAGAATGTGCAGCCATGCTTGAAGAAGCCAGCTGATAATACCTTGCAGAATCCGCTGGAGTGAAGTGAAGCTCGACAAAATGCAGAGAGCAGTTTCAGTGGATTATTTTACAAATTACCTGCAGTACACAGCTGCTTCCACTGCTGCTGTTTATGGCCCAGCTGGTTGTCCTGGTTCGGCTCGTCACTTCCTGTCTGGAGAAACTGTACTTTCCCCACCAGAGTCCATAGATGACAGCTGAGATTAATCTGGATCGATAAAGCCAATCTAAAGGATCCCAGACTGGATTAAAAAACCAGAACATGCTGAACTTGTAAAATAACTTTAGCGTCCTCTTATTCACGTCACTTCAATCAGGAAATCAATCACAGCTCTCTTTTTGTTTTTGCAGACTTTTTACAATGTTGTAATTTATTTGTTTACTGTTTGTTTACTGCTACAAGTAGTCTTTTGAATAAACTGTGAATTTATTGTCCTGTTAGCAACCATGCTAAGTTAACAAGCTAAGGAGTTTGCTATCTGACTGTTAGCATGCTTTGAGACATTTTAAGTATTTTTAACTCCTTAAAGGACACATATTCTGCACATTTCCAGTTCTATATTTATATTCTGGGGCTCTACTGGAATATCTTTACATGATTTACAGTTAAAATCTCCTTATTTGTCTTATACTGTAAATAAATGGATCCGTTTAGATGAAATTACAGTTGGTGATGTGACAGCTGACTGTAAGTGGGCTGAGAGACAGATGGTGATGATTCATGAACACCTTCAGTCACTGGGCCTCATGTAGGAAGCACAAACAGATTTGTTCTTATGACACATATGAGAGAATATTTGCTTTTTTTTTTCATATTTAGAATTTGCTTTGAGGTACGAACGAAATTACAAGTGGTCGTTAATGTCATGAACAGACAGACTGACCTTCTTCACAGGACAAAAAACATTCATAATGTCTTAAAGACGATATATTCTGCACATTTCCGGCCTCTATATTCATATTCTGGGGCTCTACTGGAATATCTTTGCATGATTTCCAGTTAAAAACTCCTTATTGATCTTCTACTGGTCCTTTATGCAGCCCCTCAGTTCAGCCTCTGTCTGAAACAGGCCGTTTTAGCTCCTGTCTCTTTAAGGCCCGCCTCCTGATGAGCCCACTCTGTTCTGATTGGTTAGCTTCAGGAAGCTTCCTCCGGCTCCGGAGGCTACGTAAACAAACTATAGTAGCAGGATTTCACTTCTTTTTCTCCTTCTTTACTCCAAATGTCAACTTCTCAAATCCATCTGTACATGTTGGAGCTGAATCACATCTGAAATATGAGAGTGGACGACACATGGAAACACCTTAGCAACCACCTTGGCAACCACCTTAGCAACAACGTTAGCAACAAAGGCTACAGAATGGACGGCAGTTTTTGGTCATGGGCGACGAGCTGACGAACACTGCAAACAAAGTGTTCAGAGCAGGTT
The DNA here is from genome assembly GCF_910596095.1 of Thunnus maccoyii. Lineage (NCBI taxonomy): Eukaryota > Metazoa > Chordata > Actinopteri > Scombriformes > Scombridae > Thunnus > Thunnus maccoyii. Next base: position 23,996,070 of record NC_056555.1, on the reverse strand, counting down.
GAAGCCATAGACTGTATAAAAATATGGACGTAGTTACCGTGACATCACCTGTTGGTTTCTGAAGAGCAGTTTTGAAGCTCAAAGTGAGCCGCTGCCGCTGTCGCCATCTTGGCAACACGTGACGCTGCCTAACTCCCAGCCAATCAAAAATGGGCAAAGAGGCGGGCCGAATGGCCGAAACAAGCCACCTAGCGGCTGGCGGACCTGTCACTTAAAGCAGCCATGTCCTTCATCATGCAGAACTTTACGGCTTAATAAAATTTAAACGAGTGAGTTATAAAAAAATTCCCCCCCCGTACAGTGAGACCAAAACTGTTTTTTGTACCAGGCTGTAAACATGTTTATTTCTGCTGTTAAGTTGGACATTTTAACATGGGGGTCTATGGGGGTTGACTCGCTTTTGGAGCCTCAAGTGGTCATCCGAGGAACTGCAGATTTTGGCACTAACGCGTTGGCTTAATTTTTCAGCCCCGGAGGTTGCTGCTTGGTTGAAGCCCTGACTTTTGACTTGCAGGCAGCATTTTTTAATATGCTAACCTCAGGTTTTGGAACTTAACATCTGACATCAGAACAGGATATAAATATCAGGAAACCACAAAAAGCACGTTATATCCCCTTTAAGAAGCCCTATATTCACTGTCAGTGTGTAATGTGTTGGTTGTGGCTCGTAGTGATGAACCTACAGAGAATTATCAGAGACTCTGCAGCTCCTCTCGGCTTTATAGAGCTTTATAGTGAGTTTCAGCTCATTGTTTATCTGTCCAGCTGCAACTTTACTGTTCTGGTTCAGTGATCAGTGGTCAGTGATGTGTTCTCTACTTGTTTCTGAATAAGACTAGCGGACAAAACATCAGTTAATGCAGGTTTAATTAGGTAATGAAGGAGAAATTCAGTTGCTTTTTGTCCTTGTCCCTGTAACTCCTTGTCCTGCTTGTGTTGGTAGAAGTGAGTGTAGAGTCTCACAGTCAGAGTGTGGGGTGACCCTTTCATGTTTGTTCGGTCGCTGTCGCGTGAGTCTCGGCTGCTCTCTGCGTGCACAATCAAGACAGAATAAACAGGAAGTGATGGCTGCTGGTCTGTCCTGTCCTTGGCTCTGCATCCTCAGCATGTGACTGTGGTGATGGAGATGGCCTGGAGTGTGTGTGTGAGTGTGTGTGTGAGTGTGTGTGTGTGTGTGTTCGACCAGAAACCAGTAATGTCTCAGAGCCTGATGAAGGCAAGATATGCTGAGAACAGTTAGTGAATAAAGCTTGGAGAAGAGTTGTGCTGCGTGAGCGTTATCAGTCAGACATAGTTGTGTAGAAGTAGAAACAGAAAAAGGAAACATTCTGGTTTTAGCAGCAGTTAGCTGTTGACCAGTAACTGTGACCAGTGCAGTGACTGTAAATCAGATTCAAGAGCTTTTACTGTCACAAGCACAGCAACACAGTGAGAGGCAACATTTCGAGCTCTACTGTAGATCCCATTACAGTACAAAATAAATATTTACAACTATAAAAAAAGGAGAGAGAGAAGAGAAAGACAAGAAAGAGACAAAATTCAAAAAATATAAATATATGCAAATATATATTATATCATAGTGCAGTACTGACAGATAACTTCACACATACAGATACAAAGCTGTTGTCAGTCTTTGAATCTGTAGCATCTGAACTGCGTCACTGCTTCGGGTCATAATTTGGCCACTAGATGGCATCTGTCACTCAAACATAACTATTGGTCATTTTTTTTGGGCGACTAACATTACGACCTCTTGTTTTGTCTCGTAAATCAGACAGACTTGGAGCTGCTTCTGGCTCAATTTCTACAAAAAAAAAAAGTTAAAAGACTTATTTGTATTGTAGTATTACCCCTAAATTCCACCGGGCGCCGTGTTCCTGCTCCGACGCGGCTGCCGGAGCTGATCGCAGCCACTCTAGTCAATGTATCCGATTCCACCGGGTGCGCCGCGGTGCGTTTCAGAAGAGTCACAGAGGTGATAGGTGCCTCGTCTATTTTTTACGGAAGCCTTTAAACTGACTTTAAATGGCGGATGGCTTCCCCGCAGTGAAGACGCTCCGCTTCTGACACGCTCCCGGTGGAATAGTGCGCTGTGCAGAGGACGGAGCAAAACCGCGTCGGAGCCGGAACGCGGCGAACACGCACCCGGTGGAATCCCGGGATTACTAGTAAATGTGTATGTAACTAAAGTGGACTTGTTTGTGTTTTCTTGTGTTTGCATCTCAGTCACCTTAAAAGACCTTATACCCTTGCAAAATCATAATTAAGAATTACAATCATAATTCTACTTGACCTCTCTTGTGTGTCCAACAAGGAGGACTATTTCCCTGTTAATATACTTACTCTAATATGAGTTATATCATTGGACGAGTAATTTCATGTTGGAGTTGTGCACAATAATAATTCATAATTCCTCCCATAAAATCATAAAGATATTTGAGTGCACAAATTCCTACAGTATGATTAATTCCAGCCTCACTGACTGAAAACAAGGCCTCAGTTGTGGCAGTTTAGACTCTGGATCCATTAAAATTGGATATTGTGTTTCGGCGGATATGATAACGGTTGTAAAAGTGAGCTAGTTGCTATGAGGAAATAAGAGTCATTTGGATCTTTTAAGTTTATCTTGTAGACTTGGACACACAGATGATTTTATATATTTTGTTATTGCAACAAAAGTTTTGTTGTTTCTTTGTGTTTCTGCAGGGGAAGAACGACGATGAGCTTTTCCTTCACGGCGCCTTGTCAAACCAAAATACATCCCTGCTACGACCACTCCTCCTCCTTCTCCTCTTCTTCTTCCTCTTCTTCTTCTTCTCCTTCTTCTTCTTCGTCTGATGAAGGTGAAATAAACTCTGGATGAAAACACACTGACACTCATAGGAAACACAGAGCTATGAGACGCCTTTCCATTACAAGAGGACATCCTGACTGATTTTTTTGCACAGAGCAAAAGTGAGGAGGACTCTGAGGTACGACAAAACGTTACTTGAATCATCTGCTACGTGTATTTACAACATGTCTGCTGGCTAACAGAGTCCTCCATGTATTCATGAGTAGATGTTTTTTGGGAGACTGCTCCTCTTGCTGTAGAGAAAAAAGAACTTGTAAGTCCTGTCTGTACGTTGCATATCATATTCAAACCAAAACATATTATTGCATGCTTGGAAAGTAGAGCATGTAAACAGAAGAAAAGTTTGACTTTTGTGACAACGGCTCAACCCAGCACAGCGAATCTGAAATATGGGAACAACAACAACAACAGCTCATCGATATCAAGTTTATTGAAATAATTCTGTTTTAAAGGTGGAGTTAGTTGCAAAATCTATATTTTTTAAAGTATCATACTGTATATGTTTTATATATGGATAGGAATTGGTTAACCTTGTGAGTTATTTTGTAGATTTTTAACATTTTTGCTAATATATTTTGATTTTTATGTTGATTTTTTTTTGCCTTGGTAAAAACAAAGCAGCTCCAGTGGGCAGCTCTGATGAAACGTCTGCCTGCCAAAAACACTTTAAAAAAAAAAAAACAACAAAGATTAAAAATGTAAAAGAAGAATGTTGGGAAATTTAAACAAAAGACAGTCGAAACGCATTTATCGCAGACATTTGACATCTGATTTTTTTTTGTTTTTAAAAAAAAACTGATTTTGAATGTTTCTGATTGTGTTTGGGGGTTTTTGATCAGAATGCTGTATCTCTGTTATATCAATAACATCTACCTCAGTGTCCGCTCATTAACGACAGAAGCTTTAACACCTGAATGACGTTGGTGTCTTTCCATTATCAGACCTGGGTTGAGTTTTTAAATGCCTCTCTGTAATTATCTGGTGCAATTAAATAAAACCCAAATGCTCTATAAACTGCCATTTAATAACAGAGAGAAAATCCAAAAAAGGTAAATGCTACAGATGCTGGTAGAGGAAACGTATCACCTACAGTAATACATCACCATATTAAATAGGGTTGAATATATATTGAAGCCAATATTGGCCTTTAATTTAATATCAGATGTCATCCAGCCTGACTGATGCTACAGCAAAACAGCTTAGAGCCTGACATGTTGATTTTCTTTGCACATTTTATTAATTTATTTGTGAAATTGTGTCAAATATGTGTGTGAGCGAGTGTGACTGTTTATAATTTAATTGTTGATTTAAGGGCAATAATGTACTGCAGAGTGGGTCAGCCTGTCTTAAAGAACTGCTACACCTAAACCTAAATAACTAAATAAAAGGTTTAATGTCGGTTGATGGTCTAAAATGTTGAAAAGAATCCAGTTTTGTGGAGATGCTTAAAGCCTGTAACTTTTAGGCACAATATTGGGGACATTTAAAGGAAAAGTTTGACATTTTTTTGGGAAAATCTTCTGTTGTTTTCTGTCACCCCCAATGATGTCCCCGGGTCCGGGACGCATTTAGCCTAGCTTAGCTTAGCACAAGAGGGTGCACAGGGATGAAACTGATATCCATCTTCTCATCTGACCCTGGTAAAGAGGACAAAACAAACATATTTCCCAAAAATGTGAGTGTTAATGATCATCCTTAAACCTTTGTCCTGGTCTGTAAAAAGTTGTATCCATCAAACTCTTTGCATCTACTCTGCAGTTTGGTCTTTGTTGTAATTCTGCTTTGCTTAAGCATAAAAACAGCCAAGGGATATTTCTGTTTGACAGAGGCACTGATGAGCTGTGACTGGGCATTAGTTGTGATGATTAATGTGTTCTGCATACTGTATGTGCAATAATAATACAGTATTCCCCCTGTGAGAGCAGAAACGTCCTGATGACTAAAGAGTCCAGTCAGATTACCACATATTTAACCGTCACTTCACCACATGAAACATCCATCGTAACGTCTTGGAGGACGTTTTCATGCTGCTTCATCATCAGCTGCAGAGTTCAGTTCAGGCTTGTCACCAAATTATGTCATTTTCATGCAAAAATAAGAGAAAGCAATAGTGTGAGTGATTACTGTGCTCTGGGAACTTCAGTGTAGAAGCAAAATGCATTTTAATTTCTTTTTTTTTTTGTTTTTTTTTATTTCCAGTTACTGTTGCCATGTTTAATTTGGCAATTTTCAATTGTGATCTATTTTTGATAAAATAAATCTTTAATGCTGATTGGTTTCAATCTCCATGTGTTTCAGACAACTTCACATGCAGATGTGTCATTTTCTGTTTTGTGTGTGTGTGTTTTATGTGTCATAATCATTTCCACAAGACAGCAAGGATGGATTTAAACTGTGTGGCCACAGTGATTGTAAATGTGTGTGTTGTTGGGATAAAAGGCCATCACATCTGTGTTACCTTCATCCATTCATCCTCGGTTCTTCAGTGAACTTGTCAGAGGAGAGGGAGGAAGCAGGGTTTAAAGTTTTAAGTCTATAAAATTATGACAGTGATCCTATTTAAAAAAAACATAAACTACATGAAGGAATCATCAAAATGATGGGCTGTAAAGTGAATTTTCTTTTGAAAAGCAGACATCTTTCTCTACAATGACAGAGTACCAGTCAAAAGTTTGGACACACATAGTCATTCAAGGGTTTTTCTTTATTATTTACAGAGTAGAACAACACAGATGACATCGAAACTATGAAATAACCATAGACTGTATAAAAATATGGACGTAGTCACCGTGACGTCACCCGCTGGTTTCTGAAGAGCGGTTTTGAAGCTCAAAGTGAGCCGCTGCCGCCGTCGCCATCTTGGCAGTACGTGACTCTGCCTAACTCCCAGCCAATCAAAAATGGGCAAAGAGGCGGGCCAAATGGCTGAAACAAGCCACCTAGCGGCTGGTGGACCTGTCACTCAAAGCAGCCATGTCCTTCATTATGCAGAACTTTACGGCTTAATAAAATTTAAACGGATGAGTTATAAAAAAATTCACCCCCCGTACAGTTGTCATGAAAGAGGAAATTAGCTACAGAGACCAAAACCGTTGTTTGTACCAGGCTGTAAACATGTTTATTTCTGCTGTAAAGTTGGGCATTTTAACATGGGGGTCTATGGGGATTGACTCACTTTTGCAGCCTCAAGTGGTCGTTCAAGGAACTGCAGTTTTTGGCACTTCAGTATTGGCTTCATTTTACAACCCCGGAGGTTGCCGCTTGGAAATAACACATATGAAATCATGTAGTAAACCAAAAGCATTCCATGTGACGACATCATGAAGTTAGTTTAGATATTGCCAAAAGTGTACAAAGCTGTCATCAGAGCAAACAGTGGCTACTTTGGGGAATCCAAAATTTATAACATTTTTCATTTTTTTTAAACACTTTTTTGTTTACTACATGATTGTGTGTCCAAACTTTTGACTGGTACTGTATAATTGATGCCCCTTACAGAAGGTTTCAGAGCTGCCTGGAGGTCATATGATAGAAGAAAAACCTGCTGTGGAAAAATAAATCGTTAAGGGAATTGTTAAGTAATTTAGTCTTTCAAACTGAAAGACAAATTAAGGCTCCCATAACATCACATAAGCTATGCATGAAATTATTTTTATGTTATGTTTTCTATTTAATGATCTTGACATAATCAAAAAAAAGGCACACTATCTGTCCCCGTAGGATTATTGGAAGGTTTAAGGGAATCTGAGTTTTCAGACAGTGCAGGCTGTTTTAACTAACAGTATTACTTGCTGATGCAAATGCGACAACGGTGACATGAAGAAACGTCAGCGTGTTTTAGAGTGTGTTGAGATCACAAAATAAAACGGTCACGGCCACGGTCTCTACAGGAGTTTTTCAGAATATTCAGAATTTGAGATTATTGAGACTTAAAGATAAAATAAACTAAACGATTATGCTGTTATTGGAAAGTCTTGAAAGATTCAGATAGATAAATATTCACACCACATACTAAATTAATATCTAAAAAGTGTTGTAGGGATGGCCTTTTGGCTCACTTACATCCACAAATTCTTCCCTGTGACAACAAATCCCTCAACCTGAAATGATTAAAAGATGCCACTTGAAGGAATCGTACATTTAAATATACGTCATGTTTTGAATGCGGGTTACACTTGATCATTTCACTTCATCACAAAGTATGTTGGAGGAAAAAGTCTGTGTTGTTTGTTGTTTTGATAATATGTCCACTTCTGAAACCAGACCTACAGCTAGGCATTTTAAAAATAATACGTAAATACAAGTGTTATTTAACATGCAAACTGTGAATATTCATGTCTGAAGGGGTGCAGAGTTTGGAAAAGTTGTTGAATTTAAATGTTAGGTTGTGTTGTGAAATGCTCCATAGGTTAACCTGCATATTAACTGCAAACAGAAAACCAGCAGATTACTACAGTTATTCATCAATAAGCAATAATGCATGAAAAGTACAATATCATCAGCAAAGGTGATGTGTTTGGTTGTTCATATCTGTACATAAAACATTAATAGTGCCTTAATTACAACCTGGTTCAGTTAATATCCCTGTCAAATGCATCTGAAGTACCATAGAAGAAGAAAGTGTGTATTAGCAATGTAGGGATGCAATCGGCCGGTTGCACATAGAAATAATGTATTGCAAATTAATGTATTGAATGTACAGTGAGAAGTCTTCCTGGTTGGTGTTTTGAGAGAAAAAAAATGACAAAAAAGTGAAAGGAAACTGACAATTATATAGAAGCTCAAAGACGTCAAGGTTGCTGATAATTTTTTGTCACTGAATAATTTTGTCATTTTATGGTGAATTCACTTTTTTAATAGTTTGTTACTTAATCATAAATCCCGTTATTATCCTGTGCACACAAGGTCTATATATTGCTGTAAAATATATATAAAATATATTTAATATAATTTTTGGGGAGCCGTAATCTCCAGATAAGTTATAAAATAAGTTATGAGTTATGAGTTTTGTCTGGATAATTGTAGAAAAATTTGAAATTTGGCACCACAAAAACATGATACGGTACGCTGAGATAAATTCTGATGTTGAGAAAAAGGCCTAAAAATTATTTGCAACAATGTCCGCGTTGAGCTTCTGTAATTTAATTTTCTGACGTAGATTACTGACGTTCCTCACCTAGTCAGCTTAAGTTTTTCTTTGGCAGCTCATGAGAGTAAAACTCATCATGTCTTCACTTTGGAGGTTTTCATGCAGTCTACTGTTGTTTACATGATCACATTTTTTCATTTAAAAAAGTAGAAAAATTATCCTGTTTTACCATGTGATGTACCCAGAGCTTTATTTATTTTATTTTTTTTACACCAGTGTAGTGCTATTATTTGAGTGTTGGTGTTAAGTCATGACCAAGGTTATCTTTAAACTAAATGAAAGTTAATTAAAATAAAGTGAAACAAGTCTTTTTCTTAACCATAACTACACTTAAATTGAAATTACATCATATGAAACCAACTGAAATAGTGTTAAAAATGAATAAACCCCATAAAATACTTTATTGTCATTTAAAAAAAATATTGTTAAAACTAAGCTGATGTTGAACTTTAAAGGTAATTTTGTGAGCTTGAAAACAGTAGTTTGACAACTCAAGGTCCACTTACGTACTATTCATGGTACTTTCAACCACATCTCATAGTTATGAAGCTCCATAAAAAGCTAATAAATGCAACTTACTTAAGTGTTTTGTCTGAGTAAACTGATGTTGTCAGGAATAGAAATACTAAATGAAAACCTAACCTTATTATTATTATTTTTTAAATGTTATAGATCATCAGCTTTATTTAAAGAAGTGGAACTTAAATAACCTTGGTCATAACATTTAATTTTGATAGAAGTGTCTCATTATTATGCAGGATAAGCTTCATGATTACATGGCAACCAATTTTCTTTTTTTTTTTTTTTTTTTACAAAAAACGGTTACATAAAAATAATACACCTTTTTTATTTTAATCATTTAGTGTTTTAAAAATTTACTAATTACCAAATCTTGTCCAATTATTTGGGATAATCTGCTTCTACAGTATTACAGACATTTTGAATGACTTTGTGGCAGATGTGAGAGGCTGCAACTAACAATTTCTTACATTTCCTATTTTAAATTTATCGTTTCATCTGAAAAATATCAATAATAATGATGAACACCCACCAGAAATAGCAAGATTGAAATGTCAAAGTGACAAAAGTAGTATGAATTTTAAGTTACAATGATATTTAAACCATTTCTTTCTTTTTTTTTTTAAAACGATGCTGTTAAAATCAGAGGAGTGAAACAAGACTGAGAGAAATCCTGCAAGAAAAAATAAATATGGTAGATCATTAATGGCATGAGTGTAACAAATGCAATTTGTCTCAATGTATTTGAGGTCAGTCCTGTATTCATTCACTGAACTGTGAGTTTCATTGTGTTTTCCTGCTTCTGCAGTTCTGCTGATACAACTGATACAACTGTATCAAAAAAAGAAAAAAACAACTAAATTTTTGTCTGCAAAACCTCAACTTGTGTGCTGAGTGTTTGAAATCTCAAAGAATATATTTTATTTTTGTTAACTTGAGTATCTGTGTGTTTCCTTGTATGGCAGGTATAAAGTTAAATAACAGAAAAAAGAGAACAAGTCTTCATAATGTAATATATGTATGGCTTGGGATCGTACATACTGTATATGCACAACAGAGTCATTCTGAATACTAGTTGTGACTACGTTTAATGTGGCCTTTTATTTCTCTGTAATGTACTGCAATGTTGTAAATGATTTGTATAATATGACATAATGTATATTAAAGTTAATGAGGCTTTATGTTTCTACCACCTATGTTTAATAAATAAATGAACTGTGCTCAACTGTATAACATGTTCCCTTTGTCAATACATTAGTGAAGATGTCATGTTAAAGAGACGCATTTCATTAAGAACACATTGTTCTTAACGGTAAATACTGTTGCTTGAGTGGCTTTTGCAAGCAACCCAGTCGCCAGAAGAAAACGTTGGCATTGAACGTTTCTGCAAACCACAGAAACGTTGAATATCTACGTTTCAACACGTGAATTACGTATCATATCAACATTTCTACTAAGGTAACATATTAACATTTCTGAAATGTAGATATTCAACGTTTCTGTGGTTTGCAGAAACGTACAGTACCAACGTTTTATTCTGGCGACTAGATTGCTTTTGCAAGAACTGTAGTATGGTCCACTTTTCTGACACAAAAGTGTGTTAGCATATAAGCTGCTTCTTTTAACTAATTTTCACTCAGAGCGAGAAGCTAAAAGTATCTTCTGTGTAAAAAATCTTCACAAACCACACAAAGAGTGAAATGTCCAGGTATTACTGGGCAGACATAAATGTATCCTCAGTCTTTTATAAAGACGTAACATTAGTAAAGTGTGGAAAAAAAAAACAAAACAGAGTAGGATCCAGCTTTATGCTAACATTAAACAGTTAGCTAATATGCTGGTAAAGATGAGCTTGTTGTATTTGGTGGTTTTGTGTTTGTCAGTGGAGTTTTTAAGGAGTTAAAAAATACTAGAAAATAATGTTTAAAAAAAAATCTATATTTTACGTATAGGTTTTAAAGGCAGTATAAATTTAGACACATAAGTCACTAAAATCAACACAAAGGGTTTATGTTTTTAGTGTTCACATGGTTTTAAAGGCTTAACATACACTCACCGAGCACTTTATTAGGAACACCTGTAAAATCTAACGCAATCAAAGACAATCTGCTATAAATTCTACTTTTACAAAGTGTATACAGTTTCAGTTACAGTTTTCTCATTAACATACGCAAGGGGGCCAAAATATTAGGAACACATTTCAATATAATGCATTGCAGTACATCCCCACCATAAACATAAAGTATAATTATCATCTTTCTGAGAAAACTGATTTTTTAAATTTGCAGAAGTATACTATTATATATGTGTTATAGATAATATTTATTCTTATATGAATATTCTCATTTTTATGTCACTAACAGTTTGTACATTTACTGAGTTAATGTAAGATAAACACATCATTGAAGCAATGAGTCACTAGTTTTTAGTTCAATCTGTTTGTACATCTCTCTCTGTGCAATAAAGATTTCCATGTTGAAACTAAAAGCGACCTTCAGGGAATCCCTGCGTGCAGCAGGCAGCGACCGTGGCTTTGTGTGTGTAAGAGCTATTTTTAGAAAGCTCCTCTTTCTTTGAGGGGATTCTGGAGTCTATTTTTGCTGAGAGCCCTGGTAGTCTGCACCATTTAACAACCTCTAAATGACAAAATGCAGCAGTTTACCCGTCAGTGCGTGACAGTTTATGCAATTAAGCCAGTGTAGGATATTAGCTAATACTGCCGTCATGTGCATGTGTGCATGGACTCTATAATGAAGCTGACATGTACTGAGTTGCATTTTCTTGCCTCCCCCCCTCTGGCTTTGCTTGCTGATGGTATGATCCAAAAAATTATAAAAATAAAAATAAAATCCCCACACTTTCTGGTAAGAGAGGAAGCGACCTTGCTTTGCCCCTCAGCCTGCAGAAAAACAGATCAGCGTTCATACCACTGTAGATATGTTCAGCTCACAAGTAAGACAGAAATGTGGCAGATAAAAGACAGTGAAACACCTAATCTGCTGCTGTGACAGCTCTATTAGAGCTTATTATTCTCTATTAATATTTTTTAATGTAGGATTTTATCAGTATTTTCAAGGCTGATAACAATTAAAATCACATTTACATTTAATCTTGGTAAAATCTGAATTTAATAAACAAGAATTGTGTACTTTCATCAATGTCTTTTATTTATTCATTTATTTTTTTACTTACTTCCAGGCTGTGTGATGTGTCTCTATTAGTAGAAACATTTGCTGATTCTGCTGTAAACTGTACTGAAACTTTTTGATAAGTTGGAACATTAAATTTTTTTAAAAAAAGGAAAGCTGTGCATATTTAGGTTCAATGCAAGTATTTAACTTCAGAGCTGATCATGACAGCAAATAGAGAAAGTACACATGATAAGTGCAGTTCACAGATGTAGTTCCCATGGTCCAAATACGGTATATAACATTTCACAAAAATTCCAATCATTTATCGCTTATCTGGGACCAGGTCACAGTTCCACAAGACTGAATAAGGAAACCCAGACATTCCTCTCCATGGCAACGCCCTCCAGCTCCTCCTGGGGGATGCCAAGGCGTTTTCAGGCCAGGAGAGATATATAGTCCCTCCAGCATGTTCTGGGGCTGCCCCGGCTAACCAGATGTCCAAACCACCTCACCTGGATTTCACAAAAATTAGGGATAAGAAAGTAATTACACTTATAAAACCCCATAAAATACTTTTTATTGTTATTTTTAAGAAAAAGTTATGCCTAAATATCCCCAATAAAATTTATTGTTAAAACTAAGCTGATCTTGAACTTTAAAGGTAATTTTTGAGCTTGAAAACAGTAGTTTGACAACTCAAGGTCCACTTACTTATTATTTATTGTACTTTCAACCACATCTCATAGTTATGATGCTCCATAGAAAGCTAATAAATGCAACTTAGTTAAGTGTTTTGTCTGAATAAGCTGATGTTGTCAGGAATAGAATTTAAAAATTTAGAATTTTTAAATGTTATAGATCATCAGCTTTATTGAAAGAAGTGGAACTTAAATAACCTTGGTCATAACATTTAATTTTGATAGAAATGTCTTATTATGCAGGATAAGCTTCATGATTACATGGCAACCAATTTTTTTTTTTTTTTTACAGTGCTGACAAAAAACGGTTACATAAAAATAATACACCTTTTTTATTTTAATCATTTAGTCTTTTTAAAATGTACTGATTACCAAATCTTGTCCACTTATTTGGGAATAAGAAAGTAATTACAGTTATAAAAGCAAGTAATAAATTCTTGAGAAAGACCAGCTGTGTACAGTTAGTCCAGTAGTATTTAATCAAACAGTAAATTCTTTGGTATTTACATTTTGGTAAATGTTACGTATGAGAGCATGTTTGTACTTTGTCATATGGATCAGAAAGATTCACATGTTAAGGATTTGTGATCGTTCACATCATCTGACGACTCAGGAAGGTTGTATGATAACTGAGTTGGTCGTATATGGATTCAAAATTACATTATAATCATAAAATTTTGGTTTAATTACAGTGACGTAAACACTGTTTAGAAGTTCATAATTATGGTAACGCTGATATGACATGAACATGACAATATAATAATATCAAATAGAGCACAAATGTGCTATTTCAGGTAAGTACACATGGGGAAATACAGTTCACAAGTGTGGTTACCAAGTCCAAAAACCTGTTTCAATGTAATTTAATGTAAATGTAAATGATGCACAATTCCTCTTTTAAATCATTTAAAAAATTCACTTTTTTGCTTTTCGGTGATTCATTTATTATTTTATGGGATTTTATTCAGTTTTAACCTCTTTGTGTTTTCATAATATGTTCTGTTTTTATTGTAAAGCGCTTTGTAACTGTATTTTGAAAATTGTATTATTATAAGTTTATTATTTGATGCAAGAACTCATGGGAAATGTGGTTCACAATTGTATTCCCAAGGTCAAAGTGCTTACTGCATGTCAATATAATTTAATGTCAGGTAAATGTTAATGATACAAACCTACACAGAGAGCATTCAGGAAATCAAAATAATGGAATTCCAACATATAATGAAAGTATTAAAAGGGAAATTAGATTTTAATCCTCTTGGCAACACAAAAATAGTGTATTTTCATCCATTATTTGAATTTTTTACCTCATGCAGCATATTGCATTTTCTCTCAAATGTTCTCTCTATCTTCTATTAGTGGAGGTAGAAAATTACATTTTGATGAGCTTAACAGTCTACTACTAGATAAAATCTACATGGAAAACAGATCAAACGTATCTGCTGCTTTTAAACAACGTTAAAGAAGAGCATCCAACTCTACTAAAGGAATGCAGTGTTTGTATATCGGTCAGTCACGGATGACTGTGCACTGCTTCCCAAGTCAGCTAACAAAATGCTTCCTCTGAGGCAAACGAGAGCCAACGAGCTCTGGTGAGAAATGTGATCCACAGGGTGATGTGAACGATGGCCTGGATTAATGACGAGCGGCCACTAGCCTTCTTCAAATGGACGGGAATGTCCTTGGATTACTGGCTAATCCCAGTTGAGATTTGAGAGATGAGAGAACTTTCTGATAACGCACAGTAATGGCTGTGTGTGTGAAGCAAAGATTAGTAGTCTAACAACCTCTCTGACGTTTCACTGTGATCAGACCCTCCACTGATCCTGATTACACCTTGCACAAATATTCCCAATGCCCAAGTCAATCCACCCATTTAGAGCAAGAAATCAGTGTGCTTAACTGGTAAACATGGTTTCACACTGAGGCAAGTCAAAAGAGTTACTTTCAGATAGAGGTACCAACAACAAATCTGTTTTCAGTTTTTGGACTTTTTCTCTAATCTTTGATTTTTGCTGAAATATTGGATCATTTGAACATTTATTGAAATGAAAGCATGTGAGAAGTTTAGAGGGAAAAATCACTATTTGGTGGAGCTGTTAACAACTCATAGACATGTGAAATGTGACCCCGACTACACACTGCTTTTTGTAAGACGTCAAAAGACAAAAAGGTTGGAAACCACTGGTTTCATCTTTAACAATGTGTTGTATTTTAAAAGCTTGTTATATTATCCATTGTGTCAAATCTTCATCTGAAAAGTAACTAAAGCTGTCAAATAAATGTAGTGGAGTAGAAAGTACAATATTTCCCTCTGAAATGTAAAAAGTAGCATCACATGGAAATACTCAGGTAAAGTACAAGTACCTCAAAACTGTACTTATGACAGTACTTGAGTAAATGTAAACATCCCCATTTTGGAGATGTTTGGAAAAGGGAAATAAGATCAGTCAAAAATATCCTACAAGTTGCTGTTGGGAGTCAGCTGTATTTATTGAAGTTGAGGGCATCCTCAATTCTAAGCCATCAGGATACACTTTATCTATCTGGACCCCATCACTCCCCACATGCTACTGATGGGGTGGTGTGGGTGGCGCCAGAGTCCAATTTTGGCCGATCAGTTTTGTAGAGTTGGCCCATTTCATCTGGGAAATGGGCCAACTCTACACTCATGCCACAAATGGAGAAAAGCCTTCGGAGAACCTGGAGTCGGATACTGTTGTTCCTGTAATGGAGCCGCAAAAGGCCTAATGGCTAGTGGGAAAACCAAATTACAACCAAGTCCTGATGGTCATATTAGATCAGCTGACATCTTAATTCAAAAATCAAACCTACACTAGGCCATTGGCCTGCTTGATTACCCTACCGGATTTACCACCATGACCAGGACAGCACCACCAGGATATCTTTCCCATCACAGCAGCTGAGCTTTGGTGGGGGCGGCTGTTGTGAATTCCCTCTGTGCTGCTCAGGAAAGAGAAGAATAGAGAAAATCACCAGCTTTATCCTTTCTCCTGTAAGCATCCCAACTTTATGGAATTGTAATACCAAATCGCTGCAGTACTTTAAATATGACATTTTGATATCCTGTTTGAAAGAGCACGGGTGGAGTTTTTCTTCTTCATTTCATTTATCAAGCAGCAAATTATGAATGAGTCACTCTTAACTGTGTGCTCAGAGAGTCTGCACAAGTAGAAAAACGTTCTACTTGTGTGAAAAGTCCGCATGACTCTCGGGTGCTTTGTAAATCTTCCTAAACGTACAGAGACAAGTTAGGTTAGGTTATTTTTATTGTCCCATTAGGGGGGTTTTGTTTTGCAGCTAGGGTTCACATGAAGACAGAATACAAAAGGACAACATCAATGACACATCAACACAATAAATCGCAGAACTAGACAAGAAGAAAAAGGAGAGAAATCAGAGTTTCTGGAGGTCCTGAGCTGGAGGTTGAGACCCTGATAATACCATGACATCAAAATACATTCAACAGTAATATGATGATGCTAATGTTAGCTGAAACACCTGCTACACCTTAATGGACATTTAACAGTGCAGATAACTCAATCTCATTAATTAATACTGAACTAACTGCATGAGCACTTCCACCTTCATAACCAACAGCTTTGGTGCAGAAGAGTTGACTTTAGCTGCCCCGCGGCATTGATTCATGCAGGTCATGAGGAGGCCAGTCACTTACTGTACACATGAGCACACAGATTGCTCCACTCAGACCTCCTGTACTCCCTGCCTCTTGTAAATGCTCTCAGATTGGAGAGGAGAAGTGAAACCACCTTGGATGGATCAAATATTAATGTGGAGCGGAGCTGTGTTTCAGGAGCACAATAGCAAAGCGATCTCCTCTCTCAGCAACTCATTCAGTCGCCCAGACAGACGCTGATCAAATGTTTCCGCAATCAAAAAGTTATGCCGATGAGGCGTGAGGCGCACGAACAGAGGAATCTTAAAAATTAAACTGGTAGGAAGAACTTTGGATGGTATGTAAACAAGATCCCTGCAATAAGCATCGTGTTTCCCAACTCAGTAAACATAATTTGCAGGTTTGAAGGTAAAGAAACATCTCGGTTAAAGGATAGATTCACAGTGTGTCTTAAAACAGCAGTCAGGTGTCTATATGAACAGTGAAAGAGGTTTTCTTCACTGTAATCATTCCTCCTGTTTGTACTGGATATTAAAAGATCCTTCAAATGTAGTGATGGAGGCCAAAATCCCCTCGGACGTTGAAAGATATCCACTTGATTTGACTCATTTGGACGCTGAAGCTTCATATTAGCTTCAGATAAACTTTGAAATACATTTTTGCACAGAAGGAGGACTGTGGATTTTGTCCCCCATAACCTCCATTGTAAGGTCATTATGAAGGGATCTTCTAATGGTCAGTATGAACAGGAGGAATGATTACAGCAAGAAAAACAGGTTTCAATGGTCAATTGGGCTCCTGACTGTTGTTTAAAGGCAGACTTGGAAAATTGTGAACCCGTCCTTTAAAGCCAAAGGTGACGCTTTATTTTACAGAATCCATCTTGTCAGGCTTCAAGTTATGTGCTTGTGTCATAACTTTTTGTTTGCAGCAACATTTTGATCAGCATCTGTCTGAGTGACATAATGAGTTGCTGAGAGAGATCAGTTTACCTTTGTGTTCCTGACGCAGCGTCCTATGAGGGTTCTTAATGAATTAGATTTTAAACAATTCTTTGACAGAAAATACTTGGTAGAAAAAAACAAACTTCAGGCACTCATGCGTGGAGCAGAAATAGAAAAACTATGGGATTAAGTTAAAAAGCCTTTATTCAACATGGCTACCTACAATTAAAAAATCAGGGTACAGGCCCTGAGTTAATCCCAGAGTTTTTCCATTCCTGCTCCACGCATGAGTGCCTGAAGTTTGTTTTTTCCTTCTATGTGATGACCCTTATCTTCAAGAGCACCTGCATTTTTCTTGAGTTTTATATGATCAAGACAGTCCACGAACACACCACTACCTCTTTTTCACAAGTTTAGACAATACTTGGTTTTCAATGTGTAAAAAAAGGCAAAACTATCCATTCATTCATAGAGGAAAATATGCAGAAGACAAGAGGAGAATCAGTTTTTCTGGTTTTCCCTCTGGGAATCTTTTTGTGACACTTGCGACCCCTTTGAAAGTCCTGACCCTCAGTTTGGGAACCACTTATTTAGCCTTTAGCTGATTTCATTAGTTTGATTATTGAAGAACCTGGAGTTCTCTGAGAGTCCAGTCTGGGGATTCCACCTCAGAAATACATCAAAAAACATCATGTCATCAGCTGTCAGAGTGAAAAAAGCTGAACGTCTTTTACTTTTTATCTTCCAACGTGCATCGGGTTTGAGTGCACAGCAGCATTTAATGAGCTCCTGGCAGCGATCCTCCTGCAGACATGGCTGCTGTGCTTCTGGCTCTTTGGGATGTTTAAATGAGAGGCTCCTACACAGCTGCAGGACAGGCATCATTAACGCCATCGTTGTTTTGTTTCTTAACTTCCTGTTGCTATCAGTCAGTCTCTGTTCTGATTGGCTCACACAGCCTGCTGTACAGTTCTCACATTTTTAAGGAGGTAATGTGAGATGTGTCAGATTAAAAAGATTATCTTTGAAAACAAAGTTACATTTGAATTCAAACACATAATTTCATCCAACTGTGTAACATAACATATGTATTGATAATATATTTGGAATAATCTGCTTGTTACACGATAAAAAACCTGGACTGTGTGTAATAGTGTAACTAACACTATTCAGATAACTTCTGTTCTGATATTATATTCTTATAAACACATAATAAAACACACTAAAATGACTATTATAATGATCTAATTAGTGCTGCTGTGTAAATAACACTCAGTGTTTGTTGGACTGCTGAGGGAGAAAAGCCTCCTGTGTTCTTTCAGCTCTGTCAGTCTGTTATTTTATAAAACTGGTCAGATATTTGATAAAACGCAGGCACAAGCTGATCAGAACACAAGACATCCCCACTTCCTGTGTAGACCAGAAGATAAAAGACAAAATTACAAAGCCAGAGAACTTCCTTGTTGCTGAACACATGACGTCAATGGGAGCCTGACGGGATCATGCAGGGCGAGTTTATTAGTATAAAACCTCATATATAAAAGTAATGGAAGATAAAAAAAATAAGCTTCAATAGAATAAAACAGATTAAACACAAGAATAAAAGTGCATTATTTTATCCTCCTCACTAGAGTTAACATCATGCGTCAAGCTGTATGAAGTCAAATGTTCCACTAATTGTGTACAGGACATGTTCATGTTTTAATAATTGGTGAATGCAGGTTTTTATGCATTTCCTCCTCGTGTTCTCTTGTTTAATTCATATTATTTCTTCCTTTAGAGTCATATATATATATAAACAAACAAGAATACAGATGTTTCAGACTGTTCTTCCTCTCTGCAGCGTCCCACTACGATCTGACCGGACTGTTATTTATCCTCCGTACAGGCAGGAGCAGCCGGACTGTTAAACAGGGAAACTGTGTGTCCTCCTGCTGTGGGACTCTGTACTCCATCTATCATTTATTCATGCAGCAGATCTGAGAATCTGCTTTCAGTCTGTTCACTGTCGACTTCCTGCAGCGTTTCTGGATCTTCTCTGCTCACACGTGAATCAACATGTAGTGAGCCTCCATCTCAGCCCAGATACAGCAGTGTTTCCAAATCTGAATGTAACATATAATAAAAACAGAAGTTCTTTATGAAGTGGACAATATTATTTATATTGAGAAGCCTCAATAAAGCATACAGCAGCTATAATAATCCCATTTGTGTTTATCTTTAAAGAGACTATTGTTTTTCACATATTACCCAACGAATCACACCTCAGTATTTTCCAAATTGAACAGTGGTAGTCAGTAGTTTTGTGTCTCTTTCAGTGGAAGCAGAATCACACTGACATAGGAAACAGTCAAATAAAGCACTACACTGCTTTGTACGTTAAAAAAAAAATACAAAATACAAAAGTTGTTCATCACATTGATGCAAAAATTACATAAAAAATCAATTAAGTTGTCTTACTCATAGACCCAACATTTCCCAGCATGTGCCTGATAATACACACAGATATATTAAAGGGCTAGATACCTACAATATGTAAAAAAACAAAATTTATTTATATGATTAAAAAATATAAATCATTACATAGTCATTTTAAGTTGTCAAATCAAAGGGATATTAGTTCAGAAGAAACAGGTGTATTTTGATAGATGGGACATTAGGTCACATTCGACAGTTTTAATGCATAAATGTAGGGATGCACAATATTATCGGCACGTCTTTGGTATCGGCCGATAAAAGTGCTAAAATGAAATATCGGCGTTGGCCATTTCTGCCTTCTCCTCCGCCGCCTGACTGTGCTTCCCTCCACGGACTGTTTCACCCTGGCGGTCCCGGTGTTTCCTCTGCAGGCTCCACTTCAACTCAGCTGCCCGTCAGATCAGCTGCCTCTTCCCACTTTAACCTGAATAACAAACCTGGATCCACATGCAGAACCGGGCCTAGCGTTAGCTGGGAGGCTAGCGGAGGCTGGCTGGCTGTACCTCCCTCTGGTCATGCTGCGGCTAACGCTCCGCTAGCCTCTCAGCTAACGTTAGCCCGCGGAGGAAGTACCGGGACCGTCAGGGTGAAACAGTCAGTGGAGGAGCTGCTGTGTTCGGCTGCAGAGATAGGAAACACCTTGGCTGACAGGATGTACCACTTTGTTTGGAATAAAAAAAATCTTTTTGGTTTATAACGGCGGTTGGCAACCAGCGTATTAGGTGCACTACCGCCACCTTCTGCTCCAGAGTGTGGACCAGAGATTAAATCCTTCACATTAATCCTGTCTGTCTAATAAACTCAAAGAAAACTCTACTGCTGCTCCCACTTGGCAGGTTCATTAAAGTTTTAAGGCTTCCTAAATTCTTCCTTCATATATTGTCTTTCTTGATCATACTTAGTTCAATCTATGCTGCATGTATAATAGTCTCCTCAGCCAGCTGGAAAAAATATGTGCATATATCGTATCGGCAATCGGCCACAATGAGTTGGAAACATTGTCATATCGGATAACGGCAAAAAATCCAATATCGCACATCCCTACTTAAATTGATTTCATGTGTGTGAGTATTCTTAGAGCATTACCAGCTGCGGAGCTAAAAACGTCAACTTTGTCCTGAAGGTGGCGCTTGAAGAAAGGCCAGAGGTCAAATGAAATCTAAAAGTTTCCTCCTTTAAGGAGCAGGAATGTGTAGTTAGGTTTTTATATTTCTTGAGAAATCTGTAATTGTTGATCTTACATGAGTGTTACATAACATATCGACAATAATTTTATAGATGTACCTTTTCCCTGCCCATCTTCCTCGGAGGTTTTCCTGTTATCTGAAGACAGCGATCAGTTGTCAAACCTGCCAGCACGTCTCTCCTTCACCCGCTCAGCTTGCACAGAATCTCCTCTGGCATCAATATGTCACTGTGCTCGCTGACTTACTGCCATCTTAAGTGCTCCTATCGATCAGCTCATTGACAACGTGTCCCATTTAGGTCAGTGTTATGATGATGAAACTGCTGTTTGGACATTGATGCTGCCAGCTGATGTTTCTTTATTTACACTGAACCTTGAGAGCGAGCCGTCGTCAAATCACGTCCTGCTGACAGATCATAAAGAATCTTATCCAGACAACAAAACATCTCACTGCTCCCTTGAGTCAACTGTGTCAATAACACAGCATATAAAACTGCTCGTACGGCCCTTTATCTTGTAGCCTCACAAAACACTTTTTGTCCATTAAATACATTGAGAGCCACTAGAAACTGGAGTCAAATTCCTTGTAGGTTTAAACATACTTGGCCAATAAAACTGATTCTGAAACAGTTCCAGGAACTCAGCTACTCATGTAACCATAGCAACAATACAATACGTTTTACCAACTGACTATGAAATCAAAGATACTCACCACATTGGGAAAAGTACATTTAACAAACGTGTCAATTTTTGTGGCCATTATATAGGTGCAAAAATACAACAAGATGTTTTATGTACTCTGTTCATGTCCTTGCTTGTATACTTTATACGTACCTGTAGGATCAAAGAGTATAATCACTAGTGTGCAGGTCAGAGCTGAGTCATCCCTGGCCGACATCAAAATCTCATTCATTGAGAAATTCCTGATTTCTCACAACTGCTGACCTTACTTGATGTGCTTCATTTCATCTTGCGGACATGTACCAATGCTCTGGAAGGCCTACAGGATACTAACCCCTACATGCACTTGCAAATACAATATTAAGTTATATGAGAGTTCAAAGATGTCCAGATATGAGAAAATAATGGAAATAATGGAATATGTAGACAAAATGTTTTACTTTTACAAGAGAAAAGACTATGATGAGGAAAATGTAGGTCTGGTTGACCTCCCCATCTTCAGTAAAGAGCAGCGCACAGTCTCTTACCTGACCGTTTCTATGGAAACGAGATGTTTGGTTGTTTTCAAGGGAGGAAATCAGGTGAGTCCATGTAAACATTGAATGGTAACGCAGGAGTTCACTTCCTGTTTCCAACTGTGAGACAATTTCAACCCAAACCATGACCACACGGCAGACATCAAAGCTTCTATAAGTCTTCACATCTTATTATTTTAATCTTATTGAAAAGAATGATTGATTGATATTTCGAGAGAGAAGATGAGGCTTTTTGAATGGAGCCAGTGGTTGTTGGTGCCACTTTAAGGTACTTCAACCTCAAGATGTGGTAATTACCACTTGCTTGCCTAAACCAAACCAGACCTTAACCATAGCGTTGTCACATCGTATTTTCCAACAGTGATGTGCAACGGTTTCGGACAGTAACCTGCTGATGGGGGCGTCCGATCAGAAAACACTTGTATGTGTCATTCTGGGGTTCATGGACCTACAGTGTATTTTGTGGTTTCATTAGGAGGACTTGCAGTTTATTTCTGCTGCTACATGGTTAAACATGAACCTCATGACATCAGTATTTTCCCAGCCTTTACTTTACATCCCCTCCATCATCAGCAGCACCACTATGCTCTGTGTCCGTTATCTCTCCCCTCCCCCCATCTGTCACTTCGCCTCCCTCTCTCCTCGCTGGCTCTCCCATGACGTGACTCTAATAATAGCTCCCTGAAGTCGGGCCCCGGCAGCCCCCAAGGGCCGTGTGTTGGTCTTGAAGGGCACTGCATGAATTGGCCACGCTCCTTTCCCTGCATGCTATGGGGCTTATAAATAGCTGTGGAGAAAGAGGGGGGGATCTGCATAGGCATTATATAAGCATCCTGTGTGTTTATGAATGAGGAGGTGGGGGGGGGGGGGGGGGGTTGGTTGGTACATTCATAAGTCCGTGCTGCAGCTGCTGCTTTAAACACCCTCCTCCCACCGTTCACTCATCCATGTGTGAACATATTGAAATTTTATATGAATAAGGGATAAGCAAATACTAATTTTCTTTTATTTAATCACCTCAACATTGTGCTGGAGGATACTGTATCTGACACACTGAGAAACAGACTTTGAAATGTTGCCTGATAAACTCAGGAGGAATTCAGTTTGGACGATATAAATAAGTCCAATATAACAGCCACTGTCGCTGATAGATTTACCTAATACTCATGGAAATATATAAAGACTTTCTCCACTAGTTTAAGGTGGAGTTTAAGTTTAAAATGACAAATTAGATGTATTTATGAAATCTGTACAATTATCATTTAAATAGTAGTTTGTACTTCACTATTACAAATATTCATACATGATATTTGGTCTACATTTGGCTAAAATTAGTTATTTTACTGGAAAAATTATGTTTCTAAACTGCAACCTTAAACTAATGTTAAATTTGAATGTGTACAGCTAACATACGATAACCATGAAATTTGGGGTTAATTACTGACATGAAGCACCTGCTGTTTGGATTTGCAGGTAAAAATTCCACATTTCAGTGCCAAGTTGGATATATTGAAGCTTGCAGAAAAATGCAACTTTCCCAGTTGTTCAGCATGAGTTACGTAAATGTCAGAATATCATCAATCATTTAGTATCTCAGTTGAGTGGAAAAGAAATGTTCACTTTAGCCTCCTGGTTGTAATTCTGAGTTGGAGATATCAGGAACCTCTGAAAGCTACGGTATCTCAAACCTGGTGAAAAGAACTAGAGAAGTGTCCACAAACAGTGAACAAAATGGTTACAAAACAAAATCTAAAATCAAATCAAATATTAACTGATGAATTAAACAGATTCAGTTCATTAAAAATTAGCTACGCAGTGTTTAAATGTCAATTTTCTTTTTGTATTTCACTTGTTAATGAACCACTTCAAATATATAATATGATAGAATTAGTATTTAGATTTAATTTCCATGTATTTGGTGTAAATTAAAGTTTGGAATAATGCTCCCAAACTGTTTCAAAAGGAGGCTTTCATCAAGCTAACGTTATTTTTCAGTATGATAACATGCTAGCTGTCGTTTGCTTGATATTTTACATGCTAACAGGCTAAAGCTAACATCTCAGACAGTATCGTATACAGTTACAGTATAGTTCAGTAGCTGTATTAACATGTTAATGTTTAGCTTACACATTAGTGTAACATAACAATTTATGATTTAGCATGTTAGCATTGCTTATCTTTTAGCCAAACTGCTAGTTTTGTGGTCTGTGGTTTAACCCACCAACATTTGTTTTAAACTTTAGACTTTTAAACTTTTCTTAGGTTTATCACTTTTCCTGTAAGGTTTTATTTCTTTAGATTTCCTAAATTCATTTGACTCTCAAAACAGAAAATAAGATCTACATCATGACGAATGAAAACTGAACAAAAAGAATGAATTATCAGAGTTGTAAATAAATACATTATCAGAGTTGTATTTCCTTCACACAGATATAACATCCTTGAAAGTACCAGAGTTCTTTATTTGCTTGATGACTGTGTTTGAATCATCTCAAGTCTCAACCAGCATGTTTATTAAATTATGATTTCATGTGGTTACATTATATTTTTCCACCATCTTCACCTTCCCTCTCTCACTGTCTCTTGAGGTTTTCACATTGAGGTACGCTGAGCCGAGAGTGAGGAGATAAGAGGGATGTAGGGCGAGATGATGGCTGTGGAGAGAGTAAAGGAGAGGAGAGGGGGAGGATGGAGAGAGAGAGAGAGATGAAGTGCCCCGTGGAAAAGAAGAAAGCTTAATGAGTATGTTGCCCCTGATTCGGGCACGAGCACGAGGCAGGAGATGACAGGGCTGCGTGTTGCCACGGGGGATGCAGCGTCGGTCTGCATGAAGCAGAGGCATCCCTCCTCCTCCTCGTCCTCTTCCTCTCTGCTGCTCATCGCATGAGGAACAGAGTACAGAAGAGTACAGAGCTCAGCCACTTACACTGAACTGTGCAGCAAGACAATTGAGGGCTGCACAGGTCTGAAGATATGAGCCACAACCACTTTAACTGAACCCAACCTGACTATTAAAAACAGGAGTTTGGATTAACAGTGTTTGCTATTGCTAACGCTCAGTTTGTCTTAAAATAGTAGAGTCCTTCTTCAGCTGTTGGCTCCTTGTTCACTTGAATGAGGATAAAGTTATTTAATCGTGCAGCTCTTTTAGACTTTCCAAATGTTATCAGACTGAACGGATCAAACTCTGATAATGAAACAACGGTGTTGGCAGATGGGAAATATTAAAGTATTGCACCAGAGACAAATTATCGTACGTGAGTGGTAACCAAGAGAACTTTCAGAAAACACGTATTTATCGAGATGAACTACTTTTTGACACCACCTACAAATCTATCCACATTAAAAATGCTGATGTAGTTTATGATGCATGGAAGAGAGTAGTCTTTCTGGACTCACTCAAATAAAAATGTCCCAACATTGAAAAGCTGTCTCTCGTGCAAACTCATGCGGGAGAACGACGTCCATGCTAGTGAGTCATGTGCATCATCACAACGAGCATGATTGACTTCAAGTGAGAAGAGATGCGATAACACAGACGTAAGATCAATATTTTCCTATCCTGAGTGTTGGGAAATGAACTAAAATGAGCCAAATAATCATGCAAAGTGTCACAAAATGATCAAATTATCGTACGTTATGGGACTTTTGGCAGAGCAAAATTATTGTATCAATATGATAATTATCTGACAGTGCTTTAAAATGAGTCATTTCACTCAAAAACCTTTATTCACCGTTTTACAGCTGCTCATTTTCCAATGATTGTGCATCATGTGACAGATAGGAAGTTGTAATTACATGGTTTGGCCACTATGTCAAATTGGCTTCACGGTACAGCGCTGCTCCCGTCAACTCCCGATGAAACGGGCAGAGCAAGAACACTTCCGGCTAGCTGCAGACTTTGAATTGGAATAGTTACGAGTACACACAAGGACAGATTGTCTGATTGTCAGAAAGTCTTTTTTATTCCACACATTCTTTGTCCTTGTAAAAACCTGGCGCGTACATTACCAAGTCAACTCGACCGCCAACAGAGATGGTTGGTGCTAGATTGGATCAGCTGGATGGACGCTTTGAGAAATTCTCATGAGAGTAACCCATAGACTGTATAAAAATATAGACGTAGTTACCGTGACGTCACTCGTTGGTTTCTGGAGAGCGGTTTTGAAGCTCAAAGTGAGCCGCTCCGGCCGTCGCCATCTTGGCAGTGCGTGACGCTGCCTAACTCCCAGCCAATCAAAAATGGGCAAAGAGGCGGGCCGAATGGCTGAAACAAGCCACCTAGCGGCTGGCGGACCTGTCACTCAAAGCAGCCATGTCCTTCATTATGCATAACTTTACAGCTTAATAAAACTTAATAAAACGAGTGAGTTATTAAAAAAATCACCCCCATACAGTTGTCATGAAAGAGGAAATTAGCTACAGAGACCAAAACCGTTTTTTGTACCAGACTGTAAACATGTTTATTTCTGCTGTAAAGTTGGGCATTTTAACATGGAGGTCTATGGGGATTTACTCGCTTTTGGAGCCTCAAGTGGCCATTCAAGGAACTGCAGTTTTTGGCACTTTTGCATTGACTTCATTTTACAGCCCCAGAGGTTGCCGCTTGGATTAACCTTAAACTAATCTTAACCCTAACCGCACTCGCGAGAGTTCGTCCCTCCACCTGATCCAATTTAGTATTTATGCTAGTAGCGGCTAATGTAGCCTGGAGCTGCTAGCATCCAGCTAGCAGAGATGAGGAGATCTGGTAAAGGCACTTCTTTCAAACTCCACAACCCCAGATTGTTTTCAAACTTGTAGTCTCCAGCCCCAGACCCCACTATATTATAGGAGTGCAATGCTAAATAGGTAAAGTACTCTTTGAACTTCATGTTAACTTTCTATTTGGTAACCAATTGAATCAGTCCTGTGACAGACTGAATCTGATAGTTCCAGGGTCTAAATGAATGCTGTACCCTGAAGAAAGTGGGTTGATTAGGTTATGATATTACATTCATGATGAGCAGTTTTGTAGAAATCTAGAAAACAAAGTAATCTATCCCCTTGGACGTCAGTAGATCCGTGCTGGAAGGTTACACAGTCTTGGTTTAGACAGTCAGTGACTGACTAACAAGGTGGCTTTTAGAATAATACTCTGGCGTTTGCAGTGTAAATTAAGAAACTAATCCAAGCCTATCCTTACCAATCACGGCTTCCCTGCAGAGGAAACTGAGGCCTACAGGAGCTTAGCAACTGCAAACACCCACTGCTGATTGGCCGAGCAGCATATGGAGGGGAGGGGTAAGAGCGCTCTCAAAAGTTCAAATGTGCATTAAACTTTCCGACCGCTTCGAGTAGGGATTTTAGGTGCGGCTCTGACTTCCATCTTCAGTTTCAGCGTTGGTGAAGCAGCTGTAATCTGAGCCCCGGCCGGTTATAGCAGCAGCTCCTTTGTACCGCAGCAGCCTGCACGTATCATCTTACACCAGATAAAACACAGTCCGGGCAGTGCTGCGTTTCCCTGAACGCCAAAAGGATGAAGTCATCTGACGTGCATCTGTGTGCTCGTGTCAATGTGTGAATATGTGTGTTCAGCACTATGTCAGTGATTTACCTGTTTCAGCTTTTTCAGACGTGCGCCCCCCCCCGAAAAACACGACAGAGGCTCAGTTGTTCTCCTCAGCTGCCTTGTCAAGTTTTCACATATTTTCATGCTTCCATTGATGGCAAAGTATGTGAGCATGTGCTGTCCAGCTGCATTAATCCCTCTGGAGTCTAAAGTCATGTTTGTGAATTTGCTCACCGCTGAGTACAAGATGCAGGACTCTGACAGCAGAGACCCGGGTTCACATCTTGAGTCCTGTGTGTGTTCAGTTTTGGTTCAGGTTAGTGAAACATGTTGAGCTTCAAGTTTCTGCAGACTTTTTCTGTATTAAACAGAGACCATGAACTTTCTCTGACCTTAGCCAAGTGCTGCCAGAGTGTAAACACATCCATAAAAAGTTTATTAATGCTGGAGTTTCTACTAGTGGATGTTTTACTGCAAGATCAGATATTTTGGAGGGGGAAACATTTCACTCATACACTCAGTATCAACATTTTTGCAACTTGCCAAATATGTTAAAGAATAGGTTCACAACTTTTACAGGTAAAACAACAGTCAGGAGCCCAAATGAACAGTGAAACATGTTTTTCTTGCTGTAATCGTTCCTCCTGTTCATACTGACCATTAGAAGATCCCTTCATAATGACCTTACAATGGAAGTGATGGGGGACAAAATCCACAGTCCTCCTTCTGTGCAAAGATGTATTTGAAAGTTTATCTGAAGCTAATATGAAGCTTCAGCGTCCAAATGAGTCAAATCAAGTAGATATCTTTCAACGTTACAGTCTTTTTAGTGCCAAAGTTCCTCTTTTTGTTACTATACTTCCACCTGCAGCTCAACAGAGAAACACTGTCCGAGGAAACACAAAGAGGGAATTTGATGCTAAAAAGACTGTAAATGTGTCAGATATCCACTTGATGTGACTAACTCAGACTGCTGAAGCTGAATAGAAGCTTCACAGAGACTTTTAAATGACTGTGTGGACACACTGTGGATTTTGGCCTCCATGACTTCCATTGAAAACACATTTGAAGGATCTTTTAATATCCAGTATGAACAGGAGGAATGATTACAGACACCTGACTGCTGTTTTAAGACACACTTAATTAACATTTTCTTGTTATGTTGAGAGAAAACATAATTCAGCAGCAGTATGTTTCCAGCAAAACATACTTGCTGCTACAATTTAGTCGTACATGAAACATTTTTAGGAGACAGGGTTGGACATTTTGTGTAAAACTGACATCACAGAAAAACGGTGTCATATCTGCATACATTTACCTCCAAAAACAAACAAACAAAGACCTCAGCTAAAGTCAAACAGGATTATAATCTGAGGTCAAAGGTCACAATAACATATGGATTGAAGACTAGGCTGCGGCTCATCGTAAATCTTTGCCATGTGTGCAGATTGGCTGCACATGCATGATCGAACACAAAGCCATTTCTCCTTTTCTATGTGTCTAATTCTGACCTCAGGCCTGAACGTGTGGTAGCCTACATGCTACACAGGATGCATTTATGTACTATAAGCTCATGTGCTTTGAGAGCTTAAAGCGCATCCACAAACATTCAGCAGGAGGTCATGAATGAATCGGATCCAGAGGTTTTTGTACCAGTGGCATATTTTCAAACTAAATTTAGTTTTCAGGAATTCATCAGCGCTGCCTCATGTAGGGACATTTGTTGGCGCAGCCGTGCAGAAACTTGGCCAGCTGTCAGACGGTTACAGTGACAAACTAACACTGTAACTACAAATATAGTTCAGTCGCTCACACAGAACAACCTTCATCCACTCTGGAGTCTTTCATACAAGGACACACGGCTCTCTTTACTCTACTATGTTCCAGCAGATACACTTAAAGTGAAAGCAGACTGAGTGTTTTCTGAATAATTCATCTCTAACTACGAGGGCATCTCATTCAACTAAAAATTTTTAAAAACACCTCAAGACGCCCTTTAAATCAGTTGTAAAACCCTACTTTTTTAGATATTGGTTTTCAATGAATTATTTATTATTTTATGTTGTTTTATTTAGTTATAATCTTTTGTGTTATATATTTTATGTTTCCTGTTTTTATTCTAAAGCAATTTGTGACCATGTTTTGTTGTTTTTTTGTGTTCGTTGCTCACTGTTTGAGCCATTTTTTGTTATAATTATATTTTCAATTTTCGCCAATATATTAAAAATAATGTATTTTTTTCCTTGTTACCTATGAATTGCCCTGCACATTGCCTGTCAGTATTGAGAACAGCGTTTACTCTGTCATAAGATACAATGTTGTAATTTCCACTTTCTTTTATTTCCTTCTGTCTCTGTGAGGAATGTGACTCCGTTGACTTTAACTGGGACTGGTTCCAGATCTACAGCCAGCTGATCTCCCTGCTTCCTGCCCACTGCTGGGCCCGTCTGCTAGAGAAGGAGTACACAACACTGCCATATATATATGTAAATGTATAGGCTATATTGTGTTTAATGATAAAAGTAGCATAGAAGTGAAAATTAACTGAAGAAGAAGAAACTGCCTGTAGATAAACGTTTGAAGATATTTGGAGAAGTGTAGCTGTCCATGGTGCTGAATCTTAGATGTCTTATAGGGACTCAAGAACAGTTTAATTCATTCTTCTTCAAAAACTGCTACCATTTAAAGAAAAATACAGTATTTCAGATGTACTGCATCTTTTGTGAAGCTAAACACAGTGGTGAGAAAAGCATCTATTTCTTTCACTTGAGCATCAGCGCCACAGTGAATCAATAATCTTATGTTTGTGAGGTGTTTTTAAAGATCTTCAGTAGGAACCAATGTTGGAGCTCAGAGCAGTGAAATCGGAAACTTGTTTACAAGACGTAAAATATAAAGTAACATAAACTGTATCCTTTAAAGAACACTCACAATGGAGCAAAGTACTTTAAAACTGTACTGGCGGATGTGTACTTCATGTACTTCAAATTCCAGCTTCTGACTAAAATCTGCAGCACAATTCAAAGAAATACGTATAAAGTATATTTCAGTTTAAAGCCTTTTAGACACAGACACGTGTCTCCATATCTCAGGTTTGACTGAATTATTAACACAATTGATAAATCCACCACACTTAGTAGCGCAGTATCTCTATGAATAGTGCCTGTTCCATCTTTTTCAAAGTCGAACTTTAACATCATATCGACCGGCTTATGCACAACCCACGCATCCGACCTCACTGACAATAGAGGTGAGATAACTTCCAGGCTCCTGTGAGTCTGAAAAGCTCAGATAAAGTCAAATTAAGCCTCAAAGTAATTCCAGGCAGCAAGCGAACTAAATCCTTCATCTGTTATCTCTATAATCAGCACAGGTGAAGCTTTAATGCTTAATCAAGGTCGTCTTTGGAGGAAACTTCTTTTGGGGAAACATCTTTTTTATCACCGTGGTCTCTGATTGGCTGAGAGCTTTTATCACTGTGTTGCATGAAGCATCTTTAGTTCAGATTTTTTCCCTAGAAATACATGTAAAAGTTCATTTTTGACCACATAGATTACAGATAGAGTTGAGAACATTATTGTAGAGATTGACATATAAAAAATTCTATTTTTGAATTAAACAGTCAAAAGTTATTTTCTGTCAGACTGGATTTTTTTAATATCAAAACCAACAACAATGTAAAAAAAATAAAAAATCATCCCTCAAATGTATTTTCAACAGTTGAAGATTTGTACTTAGGCAGAATATTTTACAGGTATAAACAAACTGCATGGTCAATGATGACATTATATAAGTGTAAATACTACATTAACATTAAATATAACAGTAAATACTGAATACTAAACATCAGGGAATAACATTATTGTAAAAAGAAACAAGGAGAAGAAAATTATACATCAGCTAAGTAAACTAGGGTTTGAAATACACAGAAATGCTTCCTATAAAGTATTCATGATACATCTGTGATAAACTATAGAAGCCTATTTCCACCAGACATGGATCATACTATCTCTGTCAGTTGTTTTGTAACTAAAATTTTTGAGTTTCCAGGTCCATTGAGTTTGAGTAACATCGGAAAAATTTTCATTCTGTCCACATCACTGATGCATTTTTTGATGCTGATAATGATTTACCATATTTAATCCAATCCAAATATATAGATGCTAATTATACTTATTTCTAAATTATATAAATGATTAAATACTGAATACTTAACGTCTCAGGGAATTACATTATTGTAAAAAGAAACATAAATACAGCATACATATATTATACATAAGTTAAGTAGGGGTTGAAATACATAAAAATTCTGCCTTTAAAATATTTATGATACATCTGTGATAAACTATGTGAGCCCATTCGCTCAAGAAAAGCATCATTATCTTGACTTACTATCTCTGTCTGGTGTTTTCGTTATTAAAAAAACCTTTGAGTTTCCAAGTCAGAGCTAACTGAAAAATGTGCATTTTGTACACATTACACATGAATTATACAGTCAACAAATTTAAAGTTGTTTTCTAAAATAATCATTTACAGTTTGCTTGTCATACTAGAGTTGTGATGCTGATAGTCATATTTATTACCATTATTATTATTTTAAATGCATTTTTTATTTATTTTCACAGAAACATCCCTGAAATTAACAAACTTTATAATTAAAAATGACCATATATGACGGTAAATTCTATAGTACATTAAATACAACAATAAATACTGAATATAGGAAATACAATTATTATAAATACAAACACAAATACAGCAAATATGAAAATGCTAATAGTACATAAAATATTAATGACATTGATGTATGTGAGATAAACTGTGGAAGCCAATATTCATTGGAAATGGATAATTATTTTGAATTAGTATTTCTACATGTTGCTTTTGTAATTAAACATTTCAAGTTAGTCAGATTTATGACATGTACTGAAAACTTATCTAATAATTTTTACTCAGTGTGTCAAAATGTTATGTTACCATTAGAGATGTACTGATAATTTGGAATTATAACATCATAATTTTGATTTTAAAGGTCATACAAGTCAGTTAGTTATCCATAATTTTGACTTAACATTTTTAATTTGTCATTCTTTAAATTTCATCGAGGTATTTTTTTTTTCTTGGCGGTAACGGGCTTCCATATTGGATAACACCATATCAGTTAATACAAATTCTATTGATCGGTCTTTAAACTGAAGCCTATTAGACTGTGGATGCCATGTAGTTTCAACAGGACAGTCAGTCTGCTGGTTTCTCCTTGTTACCATAGCAACACTGGAATATTTACACCAACATGCGGGCCCGACTGTCGCAAACCGCTCAGCAGCCAATTATGGGAAACAGCTCGAGCCGCTTCCTGCTGCAGATTCCTCGAGTCAAACCTCAAACTGCGGGGTGGAGAAAAACCTGCACTGGGGTTGTGTGTTTGATACCCAGATTTATTGAACAAACTGGTTACATAACACGATGCAGTGGATTCATACACCAGTTCTTATTTATTTTCCTTTACTGCACCCTTCAACGTGCAGCAGCCTCCCAAATGTTCCTGTAATCAGGGGAAGTTTTTGTCTCTGTGTTGTCGTGCAGCTCAGACTCGTCATGCTGCTGTTGTTTGGTACCGGAGGTGGTTTTGCAGATACACTCATACTGTAGTGCCAACTGTGTTTTACAGTCTGTCTGCATTGCGTCGAAACCCCCCTCCTCTCCTCTTCTTCACTCCCCTCTCTCTCTCTCCCTCTCTCTCTCTCTCTCTCCCTCCCTCTCTCTCTCTCTCTCCTAACCCTGCTCCCTCCCTCCTTCACTCACTTCTTTTTCCCCTCTACATGAAATCCTGCAATATGCTTCCAAATTACCGGAGACAGATCCTCTCTCTTATGCGCCTTTAGTGCGGGATCTTAAACCCGGTTTTCTTTCAAGCCTCCGCGTTTTTTTTTTTAATTTACCGCAGCAAAAAAAAAAAAAAAAAAAAAAAAAAAAAACAGGAGAGAGCCGCTTTCTGCTGATGCTGCAGTGTCCAGTCCTCCCAGCTCCCTCCATCAGACTGGGAGCTTGATCCAGCTTTATTTTTTTATGATTTCTTTCACCAGTCTCCGTGTCGATCCGCCGCCTTTTATCTCCAATATGATTTTGATAAATTGTCAGTCAGGTTTTTTGCAGCTGAGCCGCGGTTCAAAGCCGTCTGAAGCCTCCTCCTCCTCCTGCGGGCTGCTCCGATCGACGTTGAAAACCTACACCAAAAGGATACGGATGTTGACCAAGACAACATAGTCTATTAATATTTCAGAGATACTGCAAAGCGATATCAGTATTAAACCCAAGTGAAGGTGGGTGGCCGGGAAAGGTGCGCACGGTGAGGACATTCCTTCCATCTGCTGCTCTCCGCCTCAGCGCAGGTAAATGTTGAATTTTTAAAAAAATCGTTTTTACAATATTTAATATATTTTTGTGTTCATATAGATGTGTGAAACTCTTATCTGATTGGATGTTAGTTGATGTATATGTGTAACTGCGGGTCCTGATGTGCGCAGAGAGGAAGCGCAGCGGGACTGCAAACTTGAATACTGATGTATGCGGTAAAAATACAGCAAATGCAGCACAGGCTTCTGTACTGTACTGCACGGTGTTTTTCTCTGCTGCTGCTGCCTCTGACAAACAGAAAGCTCCCCAGCAGAGAACAATGAATCCATCTGCTTCTATCTATCTCTCTCCTGCTTCCAGGTGACATACGAAGCTTCGCTGAGATAAAGGAGATGTTCACCTCGGAGATGATGATGATGATGACGATGATGAAGATGGAGAGGGAGGCTCTGCATAGCTCCTGGCCTCAGTAGGAGCCTCTCTTCACTCCATCCTGCTGCCCTCACCTCACTCCGCTTCCTCTTCCTGTCCTCCACCCGCCAGGAAGGATGACCGTGGTGTCCACAGACAACATGGACGAGACGTCCACCCTGCCGGGTCACCCGCAGGACCCCTACCCGCCTGACGACGACCACGACGACCACGACTGCTGCGAGCGGGTGGTCATCAACATCTCGGGGCTGCGCTTCGAGACCCAGCTGAAGACCCTCGCCCAGTTCCCGGAAACGCTCCTCGGGAACCCCAAGAAGAGGATGCGCTACTTCGACCCCTTACGAAATGAGTATTTCTTTGACCGGAATCGACCCAGTTTTGACGCCATCTTGTATTATTATCAGTCTGGGGGCCGGCTGAGAAGACCGGTCAATGTGCCACTGGATATGTTTTCAGAGGAGATTAAGTTTTACGAACTCGGCGCGGAGGCGATGGAGAAATTCCGGGAGGATGAGGGGTTTATTCGGGAGGAGGAGCGACCCCTGCCAGAGAAGGAGTTCCAGCGGCAGATCTGGCTCCTCTTTGAGCATCCGGAGAGCTCAGGGCCCGCCCGGGGGATCGCCATTGTCTCAGTGATGGTTATTCTTATATCAATAGTCATATTTTGTTTGGAGACACTACCAGAGCTGAAGGAGGACCCCAATGACCGGGTGCGGACGGTGGGGAACACCACCATTTATTACAAACCTAATGTCCTCACAGACCCCTTCTTTGTAGTGGAGACGCTCTGCATCATCTGGTTTTCCTTTGAGTTGATTGTTCGGTTTTTCGCTTGTCCCAGCAAGGCGGCGTTTTTTAAAAACATGATGAACTCTATTGACATTGTGGCTATAATCCCGTATTTTATCACACTTGGCACAGAGCTGGCTGACGACCAAGACAATAAGGAGGGGAAGGCAGGAGGGGAACAGGCCACATCTCTGGCTATTCTCAGGGTTATCCGTCTAGTGAGGGTGTTCAGGATCTTTAAACTGTCCCGACACTCCAAGGGGCTCCAGATTTTGGGTCAAACACTAAAGGCGAGCATGCGGGAGCTGGGCTTGCTCATTTTCTTCCTTTTCATCGGTGTGATTTTGTTCTCCAGCGCTGTCTACTTCGCCGAGGCCGAGGAGAAGGAGTCGTTCTTCACCAGCATCCCGGATGCTTTCTGGTGGGCGGTGGTGTCCATGACGACCGTCGGCTACGGGGATATGTACCCTGTGACCATCGGAGGGAAGATCGTGGGCTCCCTGTGCGCCATCGCTGGAGTGTTAACCATCGCGCTGCCGGTGCCGGTCATCGTGTCCAACTTCAACTACTTCTACCACCGGGAGACGGAGGGCGAGGAGCAGGCCCAGCTGCTCAACGTCAGCAACCAGAACTTGGCGTCCGACACCAACTCGAGCCGCCGCAGCTCTTCGGTGGTCAGCAAGTCGGAGTACATGGAGATAGACGAGGACATGAACAACAGCATCGATAACTTTAGGGAAGCAAACCTTAGAACTGCCAACTGCACGGCTCCCAGCCAGAACTGTGTGAACAAGGCGAAGCTGCTCACGGACGTGTGAGGCGGCAACAACGCACCAGTGTAAATATTGTAGAAAAATCTGGATGCTTTATCTTCATTGGTGCATTTTTTCTTCTTTTTTTTTGCATTGATTCATTCAAACATGTGTGAAGACTTAAGGAGTTCGAGGCGCACATGGTAAATTAATAAGAGTAGAAGCTCAATTACTTCATTAAAAAAAACAACAGATTTTTGGCAATAGTGTAAAAAAGACAAGCAGGTGTCAAAGGAACGTTTTTGATAAACTATTCTCCCATTTTAGTAATTTGTACCCTTGAATCACTTAATTCACTGTATGTCAAGTCTCAGAGAAAAATCCTGATGATGTCATAGTGATGCCATCATGGTTATCCCAGTTTAGGCTCCTATGAGACTATTCTTATAGTAGAAGACATGCCACCCGGTTGAATTATGGGAAATGTAGGATCCAATGTTTTTAGAGCTTGACCTCAAAGTAAGGACTTGAAAGTTGGACTATCTTGACCTCCGCTGCTTCAACGAGCGTCCCAACTTTATTAACTTGATTTTGGACTGAGATACGTTGATAAACTTCAAGTTTAGGCTGTTAAAAAAACAATATTGTCTTATTTTTTGACATCTCATGGCAATACAGCTTGTTTTAGAGGAACTTTGATGCCCCATTTCATTAAAGCTATTCTGGAGCTCTTCATGGATACAGAGGATACAAGAGAGAACACAGGGAGCAAATGAACTCAGTTGAGAGGAAGATTTTGTATATTTGAGGGAATTAATTAAGTTTATTTGTACCTTTCAACAACAAGGCGTCAAAATGCTGTAAAAGTGCTGTATAAAGGTATTAAGGTAAGACATAAAGGAAACAAGACAATATAAAACATGATAAAACATTAAACAGGAGGCTGAAAATGAGAGTTTTAAGCCTTGAGGGTTCCAGTGAGTAAACTAACTTAACATATTGAGAACACATGGGAATATTTTGCAACTTGAGGGCACAATTTACTAATTTGACACCAGAATTTTATCAAAAAAAAATCCCCCTGACACCTGCCAGACTTTGCACAAAAGACTCCATTTTTAGGGAATAAAAGAAAAAAAAAAAAAAGAAGAAACAAAACAAACACAACAAAGCCCGACTGAGATTTGAAGAACGAAACCGAGGACGAGTCGCTCCCAGAAGAGACACACTCGGCTGGATTACAGTTGACGTTCAGGCGTGGGGTTTTTTTTTTTCGCGGCACATCCAGGGAAGTTTTAGGAAAACTCATCGCCAGGTGTCGATCGATGTTTTTCAGGCACTTTATCAGAAACAAACAGGAAGTGTGCCGAGCCTTGTGGAGGATTATCTGCACTGCTGCTGCTGCTGCTGCTGCTGCCACAGGTCGGCTGGAGGTTCCCTGTATGATGCCATGCAACACTCCTTTATATAAAAGCATGTGGAGACTCTCTTCTCTCTTATATCGGCATGCACAAGATGTTACCTCATTTTTATTTTTGGATTTTTGTTTTTCTTCTTTGACCGTCATCTTCTCCTCCTGGATCGCTGTTTTTTCTCTCATTTGTTTTCACCAAAAGTGCACTGGCTATTTATTATTGTTTAAGTTATTTCAGAGCATTTAAGTGTTGAATGTTAAAAGCATTAAGGGAACAGGAACACTTCTTTTTCGAAGATCATGGCATGTCAAAATACTAAAAAGCATTATGGCCTAATTAGCTAAGGTATAGCTACGTATACTCAATGCATGACGTCAGTATTAAATTGCTTGCAGCTGTGGAGGGACCTCGGGAGCTGGGGGATGATGATGATGATGATGATGATGATGATGATGATGATTCTCCTCATTATTGTCAAGCTAATGACAGGAAACGGTGCATGACGGAGCTAACAGCCAGAAAGGACAAATCTGATAGAAAAAAAACAAAAATACAAAAAACAAGACAAAAAAATATCAGAAGAGACATATCTGATGATCTCTCTTTAAAAAAAAAAAGACATTTCAGAAGTAACATCCTCCTTTTTCATTTATTTAAAGCTTTGATCTTTGATGATGGAGTGCATGGGATCATTTTATGTGATTTGTGACCCCAGTTTGTTTTTTTTTTTTTTTTTGCATTTGACTTTAAAACAGCTTCAAGAAGGAAAGCAGTGATATTTAACAAATTTCATAGATATATCTAAAATTAGTTTCTAGTGCCTTGAACCCCGTCTCATTATAGAATTGACTAAAGTGCCTCCCGATACAACAGACAACAAAGAGCTTACTATGTGCAGCTTATCTTTTCCTGCCATAAAGATGCACTACTCCCCGCACACCTGGAAGACAAGAGGGTTATAGACCAATACGTTTAGATCAATATATTTCACATTCTGGGGCCAGATTTATTGGGCCTTCTTGAACTCACAGTTGTCCTGCGTGATGACACACAGCTGCAGCCAGACAGGAAAATGAAAATTCAAGAGAAACTTTGTTTTTTGTTTTTTTTTTTGGTCAGACGTCTGATGTACTTGATTTTGTCATCCATAAAGGAAAATGTCAGTATTTTCTACAGCGTGTAGTCAATATATATATAATCCAATATTTCAGCAAAAATCAAAGATTAGAGAAAAAGTCCAAAAACTGAAAACAGATTTGTGTATCAGAACTTTGTTTTTTCTTCTTTCCTCTCCCATTAATCATCTCACCACCCCTCAGATTTATCTGCTGACCCTTTGGAGGGCCCCGACCCCTAGGTTGGGAACCACTGGACTAAACTAGCTAACTGTATATAAAGTAGTGTAAACTAGCTCCACCTCCAGCAGCTACAACAGTAACATGCTGCTCTAACACTGATGCTTCACTATTAATAATCTAATGATGTCATATATAATAATATATCAGTCAGAGGGACCAAACCACTACTTTTACTGCAATACTTTAACTACATCAAGCTCATAATACTTATGTACTTTTACTGCAATACTTTAACTACATCAAGCTCATAATACTTATGTACTTTTACTGCAATACTTTAACTACATCAAGCTCATAATACTTATGTACTTTTACTGCAATACTTTAACTACATCAAGCTCATAATACTTATGTACTTTTACTGCAATACTTTAACTACATCAAGCTCATAATACTTATGTACTTTTACTGCAATACTTTAACTACATCAAGCTCATAATACTTATGTACTTTTACTGCAATACTTTAACTACATCAAGCTCATAATACTTATGTACTTTTACTGTAGTGGGATTTTTCATGCAGGACTTTTACTTGTAATGGAGTATTTTTACATTGCTGTATTGGTACTTTTACTGCAGTAAAGGATCTGAGTACTTCTTCCATTACTCCATAATTGTGGTCATGCTAACTTTGGCTAGCAAAACAACATATATCATAGAAAACAGCCTCTTAAAGCTTTTTAAATTAACTTTAATTTTACATCAATTATTTCAAACGCTTATGTTTAAGTCCAAATGAAAGTAAAAACTAAAACTAGTGTGAGATAATACAAAGGTCTGAGAGTATCTGTTTAAATTAAAGTTTATGTGGGAAGCTTTAGGAGGCTTGTGCTGCCCTGATAGACGTCGTTTTGCAGGAGTTTCCAGAACTTTTACAACAGATGTTGCGAGTTCAAAGTTGACCCGTTGTTGGAACGGCCACAATTTTACTGATAATAACTGAGATCCAGGTTGAAAAATACCAGAATTTTCTTCTCAAAGCGAATCAGATAAACACATTAATAAAAATATCTATAGTGTCTGGTCATAAATACCTGTAAGGCTCATTACTTTTAGTTTTTTTCAGGAAATATGGGTAAAAACTTGACTAGACAAACATTTTTACAATCAGGATTTGTTGATTTGAAGAAACTGACTCATGGTATAGATTCACCAATAGTTTAAACTACTGTATTTCTTCTCTTATTTGTTTAAAAGATAAGTCTGATGTCATTCATCTTATTGTCAACAAATCCCACAAAGAGATAAAACCCAACAAAATATTAATCTTTCTCTCAATATATTCTGACTTCTCTGTCTCTTAAAAACACCTCACAAACATATAGTTTCATATTTTAAAAAAAAAAAAAGCTCAGTGGTTTCCTAAATCAGCTGGTCAAACAGGAGGAAATAGTGCATCTGTCGGGGACTATTTTCAGTGGCGGAAGAATCCACATTCGGTGCTCTTGTGAGTGTTTCTGGCAGCAGGAGGGTTTGTGTGGGATTGAGTGGAAATAATTGGCGGCTCATTGACGTGTTTTTAATAGTTTTTGGACACAACGGAGGTCTACGGCACGGAGGAATGAGATATATCAGGCTTTGATACACACACAGTACTTGTTGGTAGATCAGTTCTGTGAGATTTGTTGACAATAAGAAGCATAAAGAAAATCACCAGGGTGATGGTTAGAGTTAGAGTTATTAATCAAGTATCTTTCTTTCATCCACTCTTTTAAAATGAGAGTTGGTTTAGTGGAGTCATTATTATCCTGGCAGACTGTTTCCACACCACATTTGAATAAAAATTAAAAACTTACACATTGACAGGTTGCAAAAACCTCCAAAAACACCAAAACACAGAGGACGTGACCTGATGTGTTCCCAGCTGCAGCTACAGCAAACTACAATGATTTTAAAAGACTTGAGCAGCAGCTCTTTAGCTTTTTTCTCTTTGTTTTCTATCAGCTGGATCATATTGAGATCTTTCCTCACAGCCAGAATCTGTTTACTGTAAAAACTGAGCTGAACGGCTGCAGAAAACTGAAAATAATGAGCTTTACTGAGCCGGATGTTTTCAACCAGCGTACCATCAGACTGCTTCTCAACAACAGTATGTTAATGTCTTTGCTGCTTGATGAAGGCCTCCTTTGTCCTCAGTTTTGATATAATTAGTTAAAACTTTAGCATTAGCAGGAACATATCTGTTTCTTTTTTTTTGTGGAGTGATGATGTTTAGATGTTGCTGTAGAAAGATAATGATGGATGATGAACGCTGAGGGAAGCAGAGCAGAACAGCAACTCTGCGTTCATCTCAACATAACCACAGGCATTAGTCACTGTACGCCAGTAAAATGGCGCTGCTGCTGTTTTGTTTTGAGTAGGAAGCACATGACCGTGTGAAGAAAACGCTGGTTGAACTGTGGCGTGTTGACTGAGACAAAACATGTGCTGAGTAAGATTTTTATTGGCTGAAATTTCACTCGTCAGGTGAAACTTCTGGTGATGCTGCAACTGAAGCGTTTATCTGTAATGATGCTCTACATGTTCTTATCTTCTCACAGCTCAGAGGACAAAAGGAGCTGCAACTATTAGTCTTTTAATGCTAAAATGATCCGATTCCAGCTTCTCTAATGTGAATATTTGCTGGTTTCCTGCATTTCCTGTGACTGTAAAGTGAATTTCTTTAGGTTTTGGACTGTTGTTTGGACAAAAAGAGGACTGAAACGATTAAGTCGATTAATTGATTAGTTGATCGACAGAAAATTAAAATTAAACGCACAATATGTAATTTCAGCCGCTAGGCGTCTCAATCAAAACAATAACAAAAGTGTGATGACGGTGTGAAGTAGCAAGCGATCATGGGAGTTGTTGTCTTTGTTGTTAAATAACCAGCTTCACCAGGATAGGATTACTCCAGTGTTCATCATTCAGGATGTTTTTACCTGCAGAGGTCTCCTCCTCTCCAGAACAAACGGACCCGGTGATTAAAATCATTAAAATACTAATTAAAGCTGTTTCACCTAAAAAATCAATATTTCTCCGACGATGTTTGGTGACCACCGGACTTCCTGGAGGGGCTGTTAGCCGAGCTGCTGCTAACGTTTGTCCAGTTTATTTCTCTGATAACTTAAGATCCAGACGTCCAATGACTAAAATCCTTCTTCCGGCTAAAAGATATAGTTAAAAACCACCTAAATTTATCATGAAAATGTGGCTTAAAACTGAATAAAAGTCCATTTATAACAGTTTGTGTGGAACAACCACAACACCGATGTATTATCTTGTATGTGTGTAAGTTACTCTTTGGTAGACGCCATTGTAGCGGACAAACACAGCGCCGCCGTATGCATCT
Source organism: Thunnus maccoyii (assembly GCF_910596095.1). Classification (NCBI taxonomy): domain Eukaryota; kingdom Metazoa; phylum Chordata; class Actinopteri; order Scombriformes; family Scombridae; genus Thunnus; species Thunnus maccoyii. Next base: position 23,954,249 of record NC_056555.1, on the reverse strand, counting down.
GGTGCGTGTTTACTCTTTGGTAGAGGAGGTATGACGCCATCGACAGGCGACCAAATGAAACGGTCCGTTACTTTGATTAAATTACAGATTTCTCTGGGTTTGAACATTGTTGGAAACATTTGGGATAATGTAAGTACACAACTCAACAACATATATAACATAGGTCTAGTTGTTTTTACACATTTTAATGTGGAATAATTACATATTATAGCTTTAACTGGTAACTATTTTGATAAATGATTAACCGCTCGAGTCAAACATCTGTGGTTCCAGCATCACCAGTTTGAGGATTTGCAGCTGATCTCAGTTTTTATATCATTTAAACGGATTATTTTGGGGTTTTGCTGTCGGTTGGACGTAATCTTGGACTCTGGGAAACTGTGAAGGGCATTTTATAGATCAAAAAACAAATCATTCAATCAAGAAAAGAATTGGCAGATTAATGAATAATATTCATGAGTTGCAGCCCTAAACAGGTTTGTGTCCAAATTCAGAATTTCTTGTATTCAGCCTCAAATGGATTTTTGAGGATTTAGCTCCTGAAAAGGAACATAGCATGTATGTATTTCCACCTTAAATGTGGTTCTTATCTTCAAGAAATATCTAACACAGTATTTTTGTACTCAGTTTATTCATATCAGCTCATTCTGACAGTGAAAAGGCCAAAAAAGTTCAGTGTTGAGTGTCAGTCTTGCCAAATATGTTTCATGTTTTGATGAATCGTAGGCACCTTAATGAACTTCTGTCTCTGACGTATTAGGTGGCGTTAAAGGTGTTTTTTTTTACAGAGTAGATTCTGATTGGTTCGTTACAGATGAGAAACGTGTCCTTCGTTTAATGTTCGGGGAATCAGACGTCGCCTTTCGTTGTGAGCACGTTTCAGGATTTTGTCACTTTTAATATCATGTTTAAAAACAGCAGTCAGTCTGTTTTAATCCAGTCAAACACTATAACAGCTTATTTACTGAAACAATCAGTAAAATCTGCTGCTGGAGGATTCATGTTGGCCAGTTTTACACTTCAAACTATTTCTTGCATCCTAGTCGTCAGGCAGATTTTATTGTGTGTGTTTCTGCTTCTGCAGCGGCACCAAAAGTCCTAAACACACTCTGAGTTTATCCCCCTGCAGCAAACCCAAACCCACCAATCAGTTGATTCCACTTTTTTTCCAGTTTAACCTAAAGAGTCTTTTATTACAGGAAGTGCACATGAGGTCAGCTGAACGTGTAAAAAAAGTGAGATTTTGTCTGATAAAAGACCCGAATCATCTGTTCTGTATTAAACTGATTACCTGCAGTTTAATACAGCTGAAACCTTTTTATTGCTCCAGTATGTAATGTTATGATTACTGGAATAGTATTATAAAAATGCTCAGTATTGTAAATTTATCATCAGTATGTCTCATATTGTGATATATTGACCTTAACGTTTGGATTTGAATACTACGGAGCCATGAAGTCCCAAAAGATTTATATTTTTAAGGGCGTTTTCAAACCTCTAGTGTGTTTGTTGTAGAGCTACGACGATTAGTTGTCGACTATTAAATTAACTGCTGACTATTTTCTATTAATCGTTTTGAGTAAGAAGAAAAAACAACTCTCTGATTCCAGCCTCTCACATATGAATATTTTGTGGTTTCTTTAGTGTCTATGACTAAAGTGAACTGAATATCTTTGGGTTGTGCACAAAACAAGACATTTGAGGACGTCAGCTTGTGCTTTAGGAAACACTGATCGACATCTTTATGGACCAAATAACTAATCGATTAATCAAGAAAATAATCAACAGATTAGTTGATAATGGAAATAATCGTTAGTTGCAGCTCTAGTTTGTTCTGGTCTGAATCAAGTTTGTCAGGTGAGAAGGTTCTCTCCTCTCATTGGTCGGATGTGTTTGGGGCGGGAGCGAGAACGTAAACACAGAGATTGTTGACGATTTATTCTCCAGCAGCCTTGTATTGATCAGACGGAGGTCGGATCACGTTCCCACCACAAACGAACCGAGACCACTTCCTGTAAAGAGTCTCTGTGTGGTTGTTTGGATCCGACTGCTGAGTTCAGATCCACCTGAATGACTCGTAACAAGGCTGAAAACCAACCAGAGTCACATTTAACCAGACTGAACTACGCGGGTTTGAAAATGCCTTAAAATCAAGCAACAAGATAACAGATCCGCATCTTGTGCAAATGAAATAATGACTTGAGTGACACGATAAATCATTTGTGAGCCCAAGAAAACTTAACTTGTGCACATGAGAAGAAAAAACAAACATCTTTGAGGACTCTGTAGCTCTTCATATTTACAGTATAAAAGTCGCTGGTGTTAAGAATCAGTTACTCCAGACGTCTGTGAGCAGGTTTATTTTGTTTACTGTGCAGCTGTGTGTCATCACCCCGTTACTTTAAACTGCCATTGAACTTGTGAAAAAAAAAAAATCCCTTTAATTAACATTTCAGTCAGATGGAAAAAATAAATAAATGCTATGAAAGGTGCTAAACATGCAGTAGATCCGAGGGAGCAAAATTACAAATTACGCAACTTTCTTTTTTAAAAATTGCATAGAAAAGTTCTGTTTTTTTCAAATTAGTGATGAAAACACATCAGGGTGTTTACTGTCGGCCAAAGTTTGAGACGTATCTGCACCAGACTCCACTGAAGGGACCAAATGAAGTTTTATAGTTGTTTCATATCATCAGAGCAGCTTAATAGATGGATTATATATATGTATAAAAAAAAAAAGAACAAGAAGAAGCACATTTTGTAGACTGAGGTTCATAAGTTTTGAAACATGTTTTTATTTTTTTATCTTTGGATTGAAACCAGTTTTTTTCTTTTTGTTTGATATGCAGTTTAAAGAGGACGGGACGATCAGTTCTACAAATTATAACCCAGTTTTTATAATTAAATATGATTCAGTTTACAAGCTTCCAACTGCCAGGTCCAAAATGATCAAAATATTGATTTACAGACGATCACGTGATTTATCTCCAACGAGCTGCATATCAACAATCTCTGCGTTTGGAATTCATCACCGCAGAGTTTCTCAACCTTGGGAAGATTTTTACAAATATATTATTGATATTTGTTATTTAGACTTTTTTTTTTTTTTTTTAACTTAAAGCTGTGTTAATTGATGTCTGGCCACTAGGGGGCAGCAGAACAACCTGTAAACAAAACATCTGACATAGTATCACATTTTAAAGTTGTGTGGCTAACATGTTAGCATGTTAACAGCTGCTTATCTACATATCAGGCATGACAGTAAGTCCAATGTTCACTCTCTAAAAGCAAAACTAGGAGCTAAAAGAGGCTCAAAAGCTCTGTAGAGCTGCAGAGTTGGAGATACATTGATTCTATCCATTTTTAACATTAACAGTATTGATTAGTGCAGAACTTAGCACGAAATCACTTTAAAATATTGAATGATTTCTATGTAATCCATTTGGAGCTGCTTTCGTTCCCTTAAAAGAAGATTACAAAAATATAGCATGTTCAAGTTCATGTCTGAATCAATTAATCTACTATTTGTAAAGTAAATATACCCCAAATTTGCTGGTTTATCTAATCAAATATGAAGATTTACTGTTTTCATCTTTATAAATTGAGCCCCTTCTATTTTTTTTAGACTATTGTGACAAAATAAGCAGGTTAAAGACATCAAATTATATTCTGGGAACTTACAATTGGCTAACTAATCAATTTTGTAATCAAAAATATAGTTTAAAGGCAACAAAAGCAAAGAAAAATGTATGTGTACGTACGTTACATACATTTAAAGTTTTACTGAAACTGAAAAAAAACTATTAAAAAAGTGAAAATGATGACTAATCAATAATTAAAAATATTAATAGCTGCAGCCCTGCTCAAATTTTGGGACCTAAAAATTAAAAAAAATGGAGCTTGAGAGTTCATTCTTGATTTTGGAAATAGCAGTTTAAAAAAAAAAAAAAAAAAAAAAATCTTAACTCAAGGTTGCACTTACTAGCTTTTTGTGGGTCAGAGAATAGAGTTTGCACTGATGAAGCGCATGAGATGTGATTGAAACCTCTGGGAAAGACCTTGAGTTAAGTAAAAACAAATAGGTTGAGAACCTGCAATGTTTCACCAGTGTTCACAGGAATGTTTGATGATGATGATGATGATGATGATGATGATGATGATGATGCACTGAGGAATTCCTAAAAAGTGTCATCATGTGTCGGTGATTTCTGTCGACGCCGCAGGGTGAACTTCAGGGTTGATGAAGACTGAACTGCATGATCTGAACATTCAAATAAATTAACGCCGGTTATAAATTTTTTACTCATACGAACATTCTCACCGTTATTATCGACACTGTTTCTCTTTTTCAGAAAATAACTTTTAAAAATTGTCTATTTTCAAACGGAGGATTGGTTATTTTGGGACTAATCGGTTTGTGGTTCTCATTTAGCGGTAGTACGTCTGTTCCCTCTCGTTCTAACTTAAAGTCATTAAGCCAAAGTCTCGTCCCGACCATGACGACTGAAAGTCCCAGTGCTGGAGACATATTTAAAAATAAAAAATGTACTTGTTTACCCTCCACTGGGCTGTTAAGATCCTCCCTGAACCTCATTAACATCACAGTATGTCAGTTTTTTTTTAAAAAATTTTTTTCTTATTGGTTCTTGCTGCAATGTTTGTCATTTGTTGGTGAGGCATAGTCTTTAACCTATGCAAGGTGAGTCGACAGTTTATGTCCATTCTGATTTCATCATATAACAACAGTTTCAATAAATTTTGAAAGATATGACTGTGCTGTTTCTTTATTGTTGCTGAATTGAATCAGAGAGAATCAATATGTCCATCAAAAGTCTTAAAGGAGACATATTCTGCTTTTTGTGATTATCTGTTATTTACATACTGTTACTGTCGGATGTTAAAGGTGGTCAAAGATTCAAAGATCCAAAACTTGAACGACTGTCCATTTTATAATCTTGGTTGCTAAGGTGGTTGCTAAGGTATTTACATGTGTTGTTCATGTTGTTCACTCTCATAGGGTAGGGTTGTACGGATGGATTTGAGAAGTTGACATTTGGAGTAAAGAAGGAGAAAAAGAAGTGAAATCCTGCTACTATAGTTTGTTTACGTAGCCTCCGGAGTCGGAGGAAGCTTCCTGAAAGCTGACCAATCAGAACAGAGTGGGCTCATCAGGAGGCGGGGCCTTAAAGAGACAGGAGCTAAAACGGCCTGTTTCAGACAGAGGCTGAACTGAGGGGCTGCATAAAGGACCAGTAGAAGATCAATAAGGAGATTTTAACTGGAAATCATGCAAAGATATTCCAGTAGAGCCCCAGAATATGAATATAGAGCAGGAAATGTGCAGAATATGTGTCCTTAAAAAAGCTTTGATTTCAGTTCTATTGTAAAAGGCTTTAGAAGGTTTAAAGTCTTAAATTTCATTTAGAGCTGCAACGATTAGTTGATTAATCAGCTTGTAGATTGACAGAGAATTGATTAGTAACTATATTGATAATCAATTTAGCGTTTTAGTTACTTTTAAAGCAAGATATGTTTCTTAGTCTTATGTGATATTCAGTATTTTTATCTGGCATTTTCACAGATCAAATAATTAATCAAGAAAGTAATCTGCAGATTAAATAAAATAAGCAGTAATTTCATTCATGCTGTGCACTGATCTTAAACTTCAGATGTAAATGAGTCTCGTGTCCGTGTGTTCAGTACAGAGTCAGGACCTGGTTAGCCTAGTTTAGCATAAAGACTGGTAGCAGCACTGGATCCTGGTGTTCACACAAAAAACAGCAACAATAAAACAAACAAATCACATGGATCATATATAAGAATCAGAAATGATGTGGAATAACTGTACATGCTGTATGAAAAGGTACAATAAAAACAAAACTGTCAAAATAAATAGCAATGAAAAGGAGATTCATCAATTTATAATCAACAGATACACTGGTGGATGGATACGCTGTTGTTTGTAAAGAAATAGTTCCAGTATGTATCTCCCCTAAAACTACAAAGTGTGTTTTCTACATTTCTGTTTGTGTGCTATTAAACAAAACAAAAAAAGATAAAACATGTTAAATGTTAGATTTGTATTTTTGAACTTTGGACAGAGTCATGCTAACAGTCTCCCCCTGTTTCCAGTCTTTATGCTAAGCTAGGCTAACCATGTCGAGTATTTAAACTAGTCTTAAATAGTTCTTCATCTACTTTAAACACATTCTACATATACACTGAAATATTTAAATGAAAATGCTTACATTTAAATGACTTGTGTTTAGTTTCCTTCACTTTTCTGTGTTACAAATTATTAGCTATTATAATTCATTAGTAAATTATTAGCAACAATTAGCTGCAGCGTCAGAGGTTTAATTGATGTGATTACTGTAACACGTCAGGACAACAGAGGACCAAGACAAACAAAGTCAAACTCCAGGAACAACAAATGTTGGAGTACAGCAGCACGTGTAGATGTGACCTCTCTAAAATAGTCCGGCATGTGAAGCAGCTCAGACTGTCGACAGTTAGTCAGAACACGATGACCCTGCAGAACAATAACACACATCAACACGACTCTGACTGACCACAGAAACCTGTTTAAGATCAGATGTGTGTTAAAAAGGAAAAGGGACGGGACAGAAGAAGAAGAAGAAGGAAGGGAAAACTATAAGAAGAGTTAAGAAGAAAGAGGAAAGAAAATCAGGGGAGGAGAAAGAGAAAGAAAGTAATAATAGGAGAGGAAGGAATGAAGAAAGAAAAGTAGAGGCGAGTTAAAGAGGAAAAGAGGATAAAATCCAGAACGAGTGTCAGGAAACAAAAACCATAAAGGAAAGAAAATAAATGAAAGGAAAAGAAGGAGGAATAAAGGGAAGGAAATGAAAAAGAAGCAGAATCAAAACAACTTTATTGTTCACCTTTGATGCACAAAAGTAGACATCAGGTATCACATCATACGTCACATTTAAATACGATATATTAAAAGCAACTTCATGATAAAAAGCAAAGAATAAATGATTGTAAATAATTCAAGAGGTGTCAGGTACATCGGATTCAGAATAATATTCAGTTACTGGTTTAAGTGATGGATGACATGTGGGATGACACAACAGGTCATAACGTCAGTCGCTGTTCACATTACATGTATGAATTCAGTGTTTCATTATGAGTTGATGTGCGGCGGAAACCAGCGAATGTGTGAATTGTGACGAATGAAATCCGATAATTCAGACTGAAGTCACATTGCAAAAAAAATCAGACCTGTATCTGATGTAGGACATGAAAGTGGCCCGTCGTTCACATTGTTACGAAAAAGAAAAAAACAAACAAACATCTGAGTCACATATAAGCAAAAAAAGGAGTCTGAACGTAGCCATGGTGACGTTTGAATGACAGCTGCCATCTAGCGGCTGTTTTAATTGTGACTGGGAGCAGTGGTGCAGGTCAGATGACGTATATATATATGTGGAGGCTTTAACGTTTCGTTTCCTGTTTCCAGCCACGAGTTGGGATAATCCCCTAACCTTAACCCCGTGGTTATTATTGTTGCCATGGTGACAGAGGTGGCCTAACTTTAAGGAAGTTGCAACTTTAATGTTTCCCAAACTGTGATCTTTCCCTAAACCTAACCAGACCTGAACCACATCGCTGTCACATCATAAAACATCATTATTGTTTAACGGTAAAAGAAAAGTAAAAGACAGAAGGAAAGGAGAGATAGTAGAACAGGAGCTGCGTTAAGGATGTAAAGGAAAGGAAGTGAAAAGGACAGATGGAATATATTTGGGCTTGAGGACACACTGTGTGAGTCACTGAGTCCTGCTGCAACGCTGGTGACCTTAATGCTGAAACACACACACACATGTTTAGGTGTGTGTGTGTGTTTGCTCTGTGCTGCAGTATGGACTCTATACTCTCCTCATGTGTAGCTGTCACTTCACTCTGTGGGCTGCAGAGAACCGTCTGAGTCACAGAGGAGCTATTCTTACTGAGCTAAGAATACGACTCTCAGCTCAGCAGCGTCTGTTACAGCTCCATGAACGCACCCTGCTGCTCTACACAACCACCTCAACACAGATACTCTGCTGCTCTACACAACCACCACAACACAGATACCCTGCTGCTCTACACAACCACCGCAACACAGATACCCTGCTGCTCTACACAACCACCACAACACAGATACTCTGCTGCTCTACACAACCACCACAACACAGATACCCTGCTGCTCTACACAACCACCGCAACACAGATACCCTGCTGCTCTACACAACCACCACACAGATACCCTGCTGCTCTACACAACCACAACACAGATACCCTGCTGCTCTACACAACCACAACACAGATACCCTGCTGCTCTACACAACCACAACACAGATACTCTGCTGCTCTACACAACCACAACACAGATACCCTGCTGCTCTACACAACCACCACAACACAGATACTCTGCTGCTCTACACAACCACCACAACACAGATACTCTGCTCCACACTCTGAGCTGTCATATACTGCAAACAGCCACAGTGTGACCTCAGAGGTGTCATCTAAAACATGATAAAGTTATATAACATACAACTCCTTTTGTCCTTTTGTTAGCATTTACACCATATATAAAGAACTGAGATTTTTGGGCAAATTAGACAGATTAAGGATAAAAGTTTGAGTTTTTTTACACTGAGTTACACAATAGCAGCGATTGTGATGTTTTAATGGATGTTGTAAATAAGATACGCTGAGTTGCAAAGTGAAACTGTAAACAGACAATCTGCTAAATGTTGTCTGGGTATTTTTATGCTAAAACGTCTAAAAGAGCCAATCATGAGTACAACTATTCACATTTTCAATTTGAACTTTAAAAAAACAACAACAACATCAGAGATCTCCAAATATCACAAAAAAAGTTTCTAAGCTTGGCTGAGGTGTAAAAGTTGGCATATTGATAAAAGCAAAATGTGACAAAATGCCACGTAAACAGACTTAACGAATAAATGATGACGAAACAATGATGAATTTAAACGTCACTCAAGTTTCCTCTGAAGAGACAAAAAACATCAGATCTGTGTGGAACAAACAGAAATGTCCCAGATACATAGAGACTGATATCCATCTTCTCAAACATATTTCCCATAAATGTTGGACTGCTCCTTTAACAGACTCCATGTCTGCGGAGCTCCACGTCTCCACTCCATGTAAATCCTGACACTAAGTCCTTCACTTCCTACAAGAAGCTGTTTTATTTTTTCTGTTCTTGCATGAATCATACTGAAGCCAGAGACCACTGCAGCATACAGTAAATGTTAGTGTGTGTTGAAAATGAGAAGAGCTGTTTCTGTATATATGGAGACAGAGAGAGGGAGCCTGGGGCAGAGTGCATGTTAGGTTAGTGTGGGTGGACGCAGAGGGAGATCCAGAGGAGAAAAAACCCAACAGAGACAAAGAGAAACAGAAGGAAATGGGGTAGAGGAGGAGGACGAGGTAGACAATCAAATACTGAGAACTTTGCTATTTGAGGAAAGAGGAGAGATGAAGATGGGAGAAAGAGTTAGAGAGGAATAAAACGTCCAGTATGGACTCAAAACTGTCTGGAAAAAATGATTTCAAACCAGGCTACCAAACGACAGCTTTAAACATCTTTAGGAGACCTGGAACGGACCGAGTGTTACAAGTATTTTCAGTTTCAAGGCTCCAAATTTAATGTAGTCAGAGGCTCAGAATTTCTTGCAGTGTCAGTGGACAAGTGTGTTCAAGCCAGTTGATAGTTCACTAAACCTCTCTTCTAACAGTGTGTTAACGCCTGGTGACACCAACATTTCAGTTGGTGAATCGCTGTGATCAGTGGATTTGTTCGTGTGGTCGTCGTAAATCTGAGAAAATCTTCACATCGAGTTTGATTTTGGTGACTTTGACACATGGATGTATTGAGGAGAACTGGATACTGGACTCAAAGACGCCGCCTCGTTCATCACTATGAAAGTTGCCAAGAAACGGGCTTCCGGCTGTAAAAAAAATGACCCGGATGTTGCTCACGCTTCCTGATTTTTAGGCTCATACAGCATGCTCACCACAGATATCCGCTAACTTACGGTTGGCTCTCCACTTACTTAAATGAGGATAAAAACATTTAATCATGTGGCTCTTCTAGACTTTCAAAATGTTATTGGACTGGACGGATCAAACTCTAATAAAACGAGTCATTTTGTGGGGTTTGTGATGCTCAAAAATATTTATTCACCGTTTTACAACCGCTCCTTTTCCAATGTTTGTTTGTGGGAAAAAAATCATTTTGGGCCAGTGTGCATCACACGACAGACCTGGAAGCTGTAATTACACGATTTGGCCACTTGGCTTCACAGCCTGGCGCTCTTCCTGGGGGTTTGCGTAGAATCACAAATTTGCGCTATTTTGACAATGCTGACTTTTGAGGGGACGAAGAGCCGATGAAGCTATCGTAGCTTTCTGGCGGTGTTTATTAACCTCCTCTGCTGGAGTAAAAACTATTCCATGAAGAGCAATGGTTTGGCAGACGAGTCGATGGTACAGATACGTATTGTGAATAAACTGTGCGACAGAGCTAAGCTAACGGAGAGCTTTATTTTAAGTCAGGGGGAAGTAAATAGAACGATATTGTATTTTGTGTTGATTTTACTTTATATCTATTGTACCTGTATATTCATATACTAGTACTGTTTTTATTTTATGTCCATTTTAATGTTTTTATCCTCTTCTGATGTTCCATTTCTCTTTGAAAACGTTGTGGTTTCAGCCAGTGTTAATTAGCTTCCTGCTAGCTGATCAAATGTGCTAGCAGCAACGACAAAATCAGCAGTCGTCAGCAAGAGAGAAGTTCGTTTTGTTTATTTCTGTCCATTTTCTTTAAAATAAAATGAATCTGTAATCATTGTAAACTGTATGTGTGTGATGTGAGAATGAAAAGATTGACAGGTGTAATGTCAGTAACTAAAGAGGCAGGACTACGTTTGTTTACAAGTGGAAAACATCTGAAAAAATCTGAGTAAATCTGGTTTATGTGGATTTATCATGTATGGGAGGACGCAAACCTTCCAGGATGGATGGATGGATGGATATATGGATCGATGCATGCATATATGGATGGCTGGATGGAGTCACACGCTGGTTGCGTAACGTCCACTGGAGCAGAGTGCTGAGCTGCAGGGTCGAGCTCTGCTCAATTATTGAGAGCTGTTCAGTCTCTCTATTGTTGAAGTGGAAATCTGCCAGCAGGCTGATCTCACTGAAACCTGAAACACTGTAAATATGCACAGTTCCTGCACCTCTGGCTATATTTGGGAAAACGATTATTTAAAAAAAAAAAAAAATAACAGCAAAAAAAGAAAGCGGAGGTCTGCTGTGTGGTATCCTGGCCAAGTGTGTCAGTGAACAGTGAGGGGAAATATTCTGGATGTTTTCTGCTTCATTTTATTCAGATTTCACCAAAACTCAGTCGTATATACTTGGTGTTCATTTTGATAATCAGCTTCATTACTTTGTGTTTAATAGCAAATGTTAGCAAGCTACTGCGATACGCTAAACTAAGATGGTGAACATGGTAAACAGTGTACCTGCTAAACAACAGTAGAGCTGCAATCACTAGTCGATTAATTGATCAGTCGATTGACAGAAAATTAACAATTTTGATAATCGAATAATTGTTTTAGTTATTTTTTAAAGCAGAAATGTCAAATATCTGCTGGTTGCAGCTTCTCAGATTTAAGGTTTTAAAGCTTTTCTGCGTCATACATGATAGCAAACTGAATATCTTGGTGTTTTGGACTCATAATCAGACAAAACAAGACATTTGAAGATGTCACCATGGGCTCTAAGAAAGTATAACAGAGCATTTTTCACTATTTTCTGACATATTATAGACAAAATAATCAATTGATTAAGATAAACCATATTGATCCCACACAGTGAAATTCAGGATTTATGAAGAACATAAACGGCAGATAAACTGATAATAAAAATAAAAATAATCAATAGTCGCAGCCTATTTCAGAATATTTGGAAACTTTGGGACCTAAACTTAAAATAAGTTGTGTGGGTTTGAACAATGCTTAGCCACACAATATGAGTTAATGAGCCAATCATTTATGTGCACTAATTTAACTTATTTGTTGCTTTCCAGTGTTATGAAAGTGAACTTTTGACCAGAATATAATAAATCCTTTGCAGGGCCTCAGAGTGTGCTCTTAACTCGAACACACAGCCGAATCCACTGAAAATCACTGACCTTGGAGAGCTCTCTGATACACAGCGTGGGTGCACCGTTGGCACAAGCTGCAAACACCCACTCACATCCACCCACATGCTCCGTCTCTCTCTCTCTCTCTCTCTCATGTAGACATGGCTAACATAATAGTCCGGCTGTCTCCTCGAGTTTCATTTTCCACTGGAGCGTTCCAGCTCTTACCTGAGCTGGCATCAATCTATTCAGGGAGAGAGGAGGTGAATCGGGCCGGGCCTCTTGCTTCAACACAAAACGCCAGACAGCCGTACACAGCAGAGAACAAACAGTTGGCTCATTGGGTTTCAGCTCTCCCTCCGTCTGCTGACACAGAGCTCTGAGCGCCAAGCGTCCATATGGACTCACAGCGTGAAGGACAGGCAGCGACAGGAGACCAGAACCAGCATCAATTCTTCTGTTTAATAGAGTCACTCTTTTTATCATATACTGGAGGTAGTTATGCACATTTTTAGTGGCAGAAGAAGTATTCAGATCCTTTACTTAAGTAAAAGTAAACTATACAGCAATGTGCAAATACTCCGTTACAAGTAAAAGTCCTGCATGAAAAGTCCTACCACAGTAAAAGTACATAAGTATTATGAGCTTGATGTAGTTAAAGTATTGCAGTAAAAGTACATAAGTATTATGAGCTTGATGTAGTTAAAGTATTGCAGTAAAAGTACATAAGTATTATGAGCTTGATGTAGTTAAAGTATTGCAGTAAAAGTAGTGGTTTGGTCCCTCTGACTGATATATTATTATATATGACATCATTAGATTATTAATAGTGAAGCATCAGTGTTAGAGCAGCATGTTACTGTTGTAGCTGCTGGAGGTGGAGCTAGTTTACACTACTTTATATACAATTAGCTAGTTTAGTCCAGTGGTTCCCAATCTAGGGGTCGGGGCCCCTCCAAAGGGTCAGCAGATAAGAGAGCAGTTTGTTCCGAAAAGACTAAAAAGAAAGAAAAAGGCTGAGAGTTGGTGTGAGATCCTGGATGGAGAGATGTGGGTAATGTGGACTGTTAGTGGAGATGGGTGAAGTTTGTTAAATAAAGCTAACTTCAGGTTCTTTGATTTGATGTTGTAGAGACATTCGTTCTCTTTACAGCTCAATCAGCTTTTCTTCCAGGGCTCTCACACCACAAACCTTTCTTCTTCTTTTGTTTATTTATCGGTACGTCTCCCTCAGGTGACGCAAATGACGCCATCGGTCGCAAATATCAGACATGTTTAAAAAACTCTTTATGAGCACGACTGGCAGTGACTGAATCTGAAGACGCATCACACACTTTATGATTTTATCAACACAAATGGACCCAGACCGGAACAGACTCGCTACAACTGGCCCCCACCAGTCTCCACACCCAAATCAGATTCATAATTGGCTTGGTTGTCATGTGTTCCCAACGTTGTCAGACATCAAAGATAAAAGTCTTTGGCCATGTTAGCAGCTCTGTGAGGCTGTACGCAGGCACAGCGGTGCTTTGAGCTAAATACTAACATGCTCACAATGACAATGCTAACATGATGATGTTGAGCATTTACCACGTACACCAGCTTAGTTTAGCTTATTAGCTTTTTAACAGTGCTAAACTAAGTACAGCTGAGGCTGGTAATTAGTTTTGCAGGTAACTGGTCATAAACCAAAGTATTGAACAGAATAAAAGTTTGACCTGACGATGGATAATTTATTAAAAGTCTGAGAATCACCAAACTTAGAGTGATTCATCCTTTGGGGAGCACAAATGCGTGAACCAAATTTCATTGCAATCCATCCAATGGTTGTTGAGATATTTCCAAAGTGGCGGACTGACAGTATCCCCAGAGCTTCGCTGCTAGCGTAGCTAAAAATGTGATTGTGTAAAGAAAAGCATCATTTAGAGTAAAATAACCTTCAATAAACAGGTTAATATCTAAGACTTTGTAAGGATCGGCAAATACCTTCTCTCAGGTTTTAAGCATTCTGCACTTACAACAACAAAGACCCTTTGACCCAGGAAACCATGTCAGAGGTGGACCTCTGCTCAGTGGACAGCCTGGTGTCCTGTTCCCTTCATGGATCATATTGGGTTATAAAATATTCACATCTGTACTTTCTTGAGTGTGCTGGCTGCACTGTACGAGCTCTGTAAGAGGAGAAGGAAGTACAGTATTAGCACTGAGACGTCATGTGGTGTTCATGTTGTGACTTCTATGAAAGCTTTTTAGCCTCTTTTAGCTCCTAGTTTTGGTTTTACGGCACATTTATTATTATTTATGTATGTATATATGGTTTAGTCTCAGTGTTTCCAGCTGCAGCAGCTATTTTCTGATAACCCCTCTGGTCACCACTATTTTATTGACACACCACAGAAAAGTAGAACATGGAAGTGTTTCGTTGGCACACTGGTGGATGAAGTTGAGTCTGTCTGTCATTAACAGTTTATCACCAGCAGTCCCAGCATGTGATCTCCACATGTCTGCTCTACAGTCACCGGCTAACTTTTTCCATGTGCCTGCTTTTACGAGGCTCTTTCAGTGCACCTGTTCATTGTCTACCATACAAGGACGACTGTACTCCCAGCACTCTGGATGTCTTATTCACACGTTTAAACTGTCATCTTCTCATGTATCGTGATGTTGTGCTTTAAAATGATGTTGTCTGTTATTCTGATTCCAGCTAGGTGGTAACAATATTACTTCTATTTTGTCTGAAGACAGTTTTTGAACATAAATTGGGCCTTTTTATCCCAAACTGCTCTTAATTTTACTGCAAAACTTGAAGTGAATCACTTGTTTCAGCCTGATAAATGCCACATGTTCATGAGGAGGTGAACGTGAGATTTCATCATTAGCATCATCGGTGCCCCTAAAATATCCATATAAGGCGAGCTTTTTGTAGGCGAGTAGTCATATTAAACAGCGGTCAAAACATAGAGTGACATTTGTTCATCCACGTGAAATAAATGAGGCCAGAGACTTGTTGCACCGTTGGTTGGTGAGCTGCTGTAGTTGGGAAGCTAACTGCTAACTAGCACTAGCCAGTCACAAAAGCTGCCTCAGCTTCTGTCTGTTTTCTCTCTGCTGTTCTGTTTACTTCCTCCTTGTATTTTTTTTTCACCATTTCAGTCAATAAAATTTATTGAAGAGGGAAAATAAAGCTCTCCAAGCTAACAAGCTTGCTAATATCTTGCTAATGGTCAGTTATTTTTTATTTCTACACTTGTCATGTTTAAACCACAGACTGTATGGACGTAGCGAGGTTTCATTGGAAACACGCCCCGCTACCTCAGACTGAAACATAACCAAGTAACGTTAAACTTAGTGAAATATTGCGACAACAGTCTGACTCAGTGTGTGCAGCAGGTGAGCCAACTGTCAATCACAGCTGTCAATCAACGCCCAACACAGCAGACATCAAAGCTACTATAAGTCTTCAAATCTTATTAATGGAGCAATGATTTCCAAAATGACCACCAGCTCACTTATTAGAGGGTCTGAATTTATAGCTTGCGACCAGAATGACTCATTGAAAACAATGATTAACTCAGTATTTCTAGAGAGAAGTTGAGGCTTCTTGAGTGCCAGTTGGAGCATCTTGCGGCCGTTGGTGGCACTTTAAAATACTTCAGCTTCAAGATGTGGCAGCTGCTGGTTGGTTCAAACCAAGCGGCAACCTCCGGGGCTGTAAAATGAAGCCAAAAACTGCAGTTCCTTGAATGGCCACTTGAGGCTCCAAAAGCGAGTCAATCCCCATAGACCCCCATGTTAAAATGCCCAACTTTACAGCAGAAATAAACATGTTTACAGCCTGGTACAAAAAACGGTTTTGGTCCCTGTAGCTAATTTCCCCTTTCATGACAACTGGACGGGGGGTGAATAGCCATAAAGTTATGCATAATGAAGGACATAGCTGCTCTGAGTGCCCATTTTTGATTGGCTGGGAGTTAGGCAGAGTCACGTGTTGCCAAGATGGCGACGGCCAGAGCGGCTCGCTTTGAGCTTCAAAACTGTTCTTCAGAAACCAACGGGTGACGTCACGGTAACCATGCCATATTTTTATACAGTCTATGGTTCAAACATATTGTTGGTATATTGTTGTTTGGTAACTGGAAAAATAAAACACTAGTATCATTAATAGTTATCATAGTGAGTAAAATAAATGCTTTATGATTTCATAATGTATCAACCTTAAAAGGCCGACTACTTAATATTTTGGAAGGATAATGAGGCAGAAATTACATTTGAAAACCAAAAGAACTCAGTTATATTGAAATAACTTGAACTTTCTTTCACTACTTCCATCTCCCAGAATGCCTTGGAGGAAAACATGAAGGACTATATGTCTTCTCACACTAGATTAGAGCAGCTGAGAGGGGATTTGGGATGCTACACTCCACTCGTTAAGATGACCCTTGAACAGTCCATCATGCTTATCACCAGCTGTAATGTAAAAATGTGTCATTTGCATTGCTATTTTAAGGCAATGCCAGGTGAATATTTATCCAGAATCAAGACAGACATGTAAGTATTTAGCATGAAATGAGAGAAATGCTGCTTGATAACATGACAACATATCTTAAAAAGTGTCTGGGGACATTTTTTATGTCTATGTGGGTGAATATGCAACCTTTAGATAATTGTATTAATTCTACATCACATGCAGTAAGAGTAACAGAATGAGACCATATTTCCCAAAACCATTTTTAAGACAAAATGATCAAAAAATCTTATGAAACTTCCTAAATATCAAGAATATTTCCAAAAACCACTGTAATTTATGAAAGTTGATCATTTCTAACAAGTGGTTCCTTCACACTGAACGACTGGACTAAAGTGTCGTGTTTAAGTCAAAATGTTAAAGTGACATGTAAGCAAATACCTTCAAGAGACACCATATGTTCTCATTTATTGTAGATGACGTCATAGAGCTGCAATGATTAGTCAATTAATCGATTAGTTGTCAACTATTAAATTCATCATTCTATAAGAAAAAAATGTCTAAAAAGAATGATCTGATTCCAGCTTCTCAAATGTTAATATTTTCTGGTCTCTATGACTACTTTATATACAGTTAGCTAGTTTGGTCCAGTGGTTCCCAACCTAGGGGTCGGGCCCTTCCAAAGGGTCAGCAGATAAATCTGAGGGGTGGTGAGATGATTAATGGGAGAGGAAAGAAGAAAAAACAAAGTTCTGATACACAAATCTGTTTTCAGCTTTTTGAACTTTTTCTCTAATCTTTGATTTTTGCTGAAATATTGGATCATTTGAACATTTATTGAAATGAAAGCATGTGAGAAGTTTAGAGGGAAAAATCACTATTTGGTGGAGCTGTTAACAACTCATAGACATGTGAAATGTGACCCCGACTACACACTGCTTTTTGTAAGACGTCAAAAGACAAAAAGGTTGGAAACCACTGGTTTCATCTTTAACAATGTGTTGTATTTTAAAAGCTTGTTATATTATCCATTGTGTCAAATCTTCATCTAAAAAGTAACTAAAGCTGTCAAATAAATGTAGTGGAGTAGAAAGTACAATATTTCCCTCTGAGATGTAGTGGAGTAGTGAGTCAACCACAGAAATCAGTGAAGAAGAAACAGTATACATGGCGGCCTCCTGACATTTAGTTTATTGTAACAGATTCTAACAGTTTTAGCAGAGAAAGGTGACAGATATGTTTAACTCTAAACAAGCTGTCAAAGTTGACAATAAAGAGAACAACATGAAGCCATGAAGCCGTCCGCCATTGTTCTTATTGTTGTTGTGTTTCTTCTTCTTCTTCTTCCTCTTCTGAAGAAATGCGGCGTGACTGCCACCATCTGTTTTGTCAGCGATATAAAAGCTCTGTTTCCCACTTAAACACTCCAACACCAAGCAAACGTTTTCACATTTACACTCTAGTGGCCATTTTTGAAAAAGTTCCTTGTTTGAGCACCAAAACGGAGAGAAGAAGATGAATTTCCAAATTTAGTGCGATGTGGAAAATGTTATTGTGGAAGCAGGGGAGTAAATATTGTTGGCCAACAAGCTGCTATTGGCCAACCTGACTGTAAGCTGTTTTTTTACTGTATGTTTACATCAGTGTGTATTTGTTTGTGCCTGTCTGAACTCTGTGTACTGCTGTCATCTTGCCCAGGCTGGGAAGTGGCTCTTGGTTTTGTTTTCCTGCTCACTTTAACTGTGTAATGCCACACACAGGCCAACATTCTCAGGTGACAAAATCAGCTGTCAGGTTTTGCACTTTGCACCTTGTAACTCAAGAGTGTGAGCCGCTGCTTCTCTGTGTGTTGACTGAAGATCAGTGTCATCCATCATTTACAGGCCTGCTTTAGAGAGCTTTGTTTGGTATCAATCATTTACTCTTCTTGTTCACATGCCAGCAGCCAGTGGACGGCCGACAGAGTGGATCCCTGCAGGGGTGTAAACCAACACAGAGAGGTGACACACTGTACTATCTGAAACAGAAAGATATTTACATATTTACACCACAAGTGTCCAATTCTCAACCACACTTAAACACTGAACAAGATTCATTTGCACTTACTAAATTCTTGATCAGTTGCACTTTTACTGCAAGCAAAACAGAAGAAAAAAGGAGAAAGAAGGAGATAAAAGACAGAAAACAATATGTAAAAACCTGCAGAATTACATGTACAATCCACAAAATATAAAATCAACAGAAAGCCAAAGAAAACAAAAGTGTTTTTAAAGATGTGCACTGATTTGCAGTGGTGGAATGCTTCTTTATACTTTCTACTCCACTACATTTATTTGACAGCTTTAGTTACTTTTCAGATGAAGATTTGACACAATGGATAATATAACAAGCTTTTAAAATACAACACATTGTTAAAGATGAAACCAGTGGTTTCCAACCTTTTTGTCTTTTGACGTCTTACAAAAAGCAGTGTGTAGTCGGGGTCACATTTCACATGTCTATGAGTTGTTAACAGCTCCACCAAATAGTGATTTTTCCCTCTAAACTTCTCACATGCTTTCATTTCAATAAATGTTCAAATGATCCAATATTTCAGCAAAAATCAAAGATTAGAGAAAAAGTCCAAAAACTGAAAACAGATTTGTGTATCAGAACTTTGTTTTTTCTTCTTTCCTCTCCCATTAATCATCTCACGACCCCTCAGATTTATCTGCTGACCCTTTGGAGGGGCCCGACCCCTAGGTTGGGAACCACTGGACTAAACTAGCTAACTGTATATAAAGTAGTGTAAACTAGCTCCACCTCCAGCAGCTACAACAGTAACATGCTGCTCTAACACTGATGCTTCACTATTAATAATCTAATGATGTCATATATAATAATATATCAGTCAGAGGGACCAAACCACTACTTTTACTGCAATACTTTAACTACATCAAGCTCATAATACTTATGTACTTTTACTGCAATACTTTAACTACATCAAGCTCATAATACTTATGTACTTTTACTGCAATACTTTAACTACATCAAGCTCATAATACTTATGTACTTTTACTGCAATACTTTAACTACATCAAGCTCATAATACTTATGTACTTTTACTGCAATACTTTAACTACATCAAGCTCATAATACTTATGGAGTAATGGAGTATTTTTACATTCTTGTATTGGTACTTATACTTGAGTAAAGTATCTGAGTACTTCTTCCACCACGTATTTTAATCAAACATCAAGAAATGGGAGATGTAGCATCACATAATTCATAGGAACCTTATATCTTTGTAGTTGTTGTAACACTTTACGTACTTGAAGTTATTTTCTGACATGTCTCTAAGAGTACTCGGGCTAGATGCTGTTAAGATCGTCCTGGCAGATGTTATCAACGCTGCAGCACCACGACGTACTGTTAATAAAAGTTCTTTCTGTCAAAACTGGAATGAATAAAAGGTGAAGTCACCGTGCGAGTAATTCAAGAACATGCTGGTGTTGTTGATGCCCGGAGCTGTTGCTCTCTTGTAAAGACCACGATATGAAAACTTGTCTTTAAAGTGCGCTCGGATGCAGCGGCGTGCGCCTCTTCCCGTGGGCAGCCGGCCTTTGCATCATTTACATAACCCTGCCCCTTTACCCTTTGTTTTGTTTTTTTTTTTTTATTTTCTGTCTTTGGTTTGTTTTCATTGCTGTCGTCACACGTGGGCTCACTGCCCTGCAGCGAGGCCTTCCACAGGACGGGACGACGTGTCTTTAATACACACTGACAGCGGATACTGGCTTTCTGCTTGTGTAAGTGCACATACTGTAAGGATTTGACTGCCTTTTAAGGCTGGAGACAGAACTCTAAAAATAGGAACTGTGAATAATGCGTCAAAACAATAGTCTTCAGGACAAAAGGACGATTTGGGGAGTCATCTTTAAAGGACAGAAGAGCTGAATGGACTGGTGTCGTCTTAATGTTGGCGATGGCTCCGCTGTCAGCCGGACTGACAGTGTTCAGCTGAGGAAGGTCGTCATGTGGAGGTGATCCCTGGAAGAGATGCTCCACCTCTAAGAAAACAAGGAACTCTGCACACTGTCAGCCACTTGTACTCACTTTATTTAATGTAGGGCTGCAACTAACGATTACGAATTATTTTCTCTATTAATCATTTAGTTGTTTGGTCCTTAAAATGTCAAAAAATGGTGAAAAACATTGATCAGTGTTTCCCAAAACCAGAGATGACGTCCTCAAAGGTTGTCCACAACCCCAAAAATATTCAGTTTACTATCATAGAGACTAAAGAAACCAGAAAATCACAAGTAAGAGGCTGGAATCAGAGAATTTAGACTTATTATATATGATGTGATATAATAGTTGACAATTAATTGCTTAATCGTTGCAGCTCTATTTTAATTACAGCATTTCATTTGGTAGACCTTCTTCATTATCAACTTTAGTGGCCAAGTATGTTGACTAAGGCTGCAACTGACAATGATGTTCATTATTGATTTATCTGCTGATTATTTCTTGATTAATAGTTTGGTCTATAAAACATCTGAAAACAGTGAAAATGCCTGTTTTTAGAGCTGGAGGTGACATCTGTCAGATGTCTTGTTTTGTCCAAGAAACAGTTTAAAACCCCCAAATACTTAATTTACTATAATGTAAGACCAAGAAAAGCTGCAAATTCTCCCATTTGAGAACCTGGAAAAGTCAAATGTTTGGCATTTTTTTTTGAAAAATGACGACGAATCGATGATCAAAATAGTTTATGGTTGAAACTTAAACAGTTTCTGGCTTCATTATTTTCCTTCTATTCTATTTCAAATGACAAATTTTAAGATTTTATTGGTACCCAGAGGTTGCAGTACTTCTCTCCTAATGGTTTCTAATTGGGTTATTTTGTTCTTTTCTCTAGTTATTGTCTGTTTCCATATTAAAACAGTATAACATTGTTCTCCTGGGCTGTTTGTAGAGTGAGTGTCTTAAAGGGGACATATTATGCTTTTTAAAATGTTCAGATATTTATATCCTGTTTTGATGTTGGATGTTAAACATGTTCAAAGTTTCAAAACTTGAGGTGAACGTTTGTAAAAATGCTGCCTGCAAGTCAAAAGTCAGGGCTTCAACCTGCTGTCAACGTTTTGTTTGCAGCATTTTCTTCTACCTCGCCAACGTGCTGACATCGGCTCATTACTCACAAACGACTGTCCGTTCTATAATATTGGTTGCTAAGGTGGTTGCTAAGGTGTTTCCATGTGTTGTCCACTCTCATATTTCAGATGTGATTCAGCTCCAACATGTACGGATGGATTTGAGAAGCTTCCTGAAGCTGACCAATCAGAACAGAGTGGGCTCATCAGGAGGCGGGGCTTAAAGAGACAGGAGCTAAAACGGCCTGTTTCAGTCAGAGGCTGAACTGAGGGGCTGCATAAAGGACCAGTAGAAGATAAATAAGGAGTTTTTAACTGGAAATCATGCAAAGATATTCCAGTAGAGCCCCAGAATATAAATATAGAGGCTGGAAATGTTAAATAAAATTGATGAAGAAATAACTGTCACGCTCCCTGGATACCTCTTTAAATATACAAACTGATGAATTAAAGGTTTCACTACTAATAACTTAAACAACCAATTCAATGTCAAACTAAGTCTTGTGACTTTTACAACAATCCCAGAAAGCATGGATCAGTAAATACAGATATATTTCTATAACTTTCCATGAACTTTTATCTCTTTACAGTATTTTATGTTGGATTATGTGGATATTTATTTACCACAACTTCTTTTGTTAAAGTCCAGAGTTCCAGTATCTTAAACTGATGTTTGTTCTCCTTCAGGCTTGATTCCATTTATGTTCTTTAGATCTCAACATACACAAAGTTTGCTAATTAAATTTGTGTCTGTTTCAGAATTAAATCAAATCTCTTCAACTTAACTCGACTTTCCAAAGAAAGACAGATGTTAAGATATATTTTTGCATGTCGGTTATTGACGTCCCTGTAAAACTCTGACTGTCTTTTTATAAACTTCAGTCGCTCCTGATGATTTCTGCAGCCAGCAGCTTGTTCACAGCTTGTGGGAGGTTTGTCATCAGGTTTTTCTGGGTCATCGCTAACTCCCGGGCTGTGGATCAGTAATGGCAGGTCATAACCTAAAACTCGACATATCCCTCTGCAGCGACTGCAGGATTTTAACTACAGAGCAACGGGAGAGGCACAGAGGGACGCTGGAGTCTGCTAATAAAGAAGCTCACACATACAGTAAGTTATACAACGTCAGTGTTTGATGCTTGATGCTTGATGAAGAGGAGATACTTTGTGATAAAAGTTTCTGATATAGCTTGTAGTCTGCCTATTTTCCCTGAAACTGTTTAAATGATTTAATATGTTTACTAGAAAGCCTGTGACGTCTCTGTCAATCATGGCCTTTAACCAAATTATTATTATTATAAATCACAGAAGTTGCCTGTTTTTTTTTTTCCCCAGAATCCTTTTTTGCAAATCTCTTGTGTCCATAATGTCTAAAATAAAAATTCATCTGCAAAATTAGTTTAGCTGCTTAGTTGCACTGGTGGTGCTAGCTGTAAAGTCAAACTGATAGTCATGCTAGTGTGGCTACAAAACAAGACACTGTGGTTTTAGCAGCATGTAGTTATTTACTGACCAACAACCACTAGCATCTCAAACGTCCTCATAGTGGAGTTGTCCCGACTCGACGAAGGTTTGCACATTAAATCAATTTACTTTTCAATTCTGTGCCATTTTTAATCTATTCAGCAAGTATGGCGACGTGTTTTGTTCCCAAATGCAAAATATGCAAAACATCTCTGGCTGGCTACAAGATGAAATAATTTAAACTGGTAGCTGTAATTTAAAGCTGTATGATCATTACATGATGCAGAATGGAGAAAGACACTTCTATTGTGCAGCTGTAAAGGAGTAGAAATAAAGAAGGTCATGTGATTCTTTTGAGATACGTGCAAAAAGCATCTTCAAATTGATAAAAGGAGGATTTGTAAATAATTAAAATAATAATAACGACAATGACTCAACTAAAGCTCTGAATCATTCTGAATGTTAAAAACTACACAACATAAATTGACTTGAAACATGAATCTAATTACAGTTAAGTTACTGATAAAAGATGAGTTTATTTATTTACATTGATTATTTAAGATTTTACAGTGTAAATGTGAGCTGGACACAGACATGAAGCTGATTTCTATTTTCCAGAAGTATTCAGAGTTAATTATAATTTTAAAAAAGTGTAAGTAGCAAAACCACAGTATAGAATACTCTGTTACAAGTAAAAGTACAGAAGTATTAGTATCAAATTATACTTAAAGCACCAAAAGTAAAAGTACTCAGAATGTCCCATTTCAGAATCATATATATGACATACACTGGATTATATATACATGTTGTTAATGCATTAATGTGAGCAGCTGGTGCTAATTTTAACTGTTTAATATGCTGCTTTGTATGTATATATATATATTTATATATATATATATATATATATATATATATATATATATTAAAATGGATTTAAAGGCCCATGGCAAACTAGCTTCGGCTATAAAATCTGTGGTATGTGGCATTAATGCGATATACTTGCTTTTATACAAATAAACATTAATTAAATAAAATATATCAGAATGTATTAGTTGATTATATTTTGTATTAATGATCTGAGTCTGCACAGTAACTAATGATTTCAAATAAATGTAGTGAAATGAAAAGTACAAAATTTGCCTCCAAAATGTGGAAGTATTAAATATAAATACTCTTGTAAAGTACAAGTACCTCAAATGTGTACTTCAGTACAGTACTTAAGTAAATATACTCAGTTGTATTCCATCATTGTTGTTTTCTTGTGTGACTTTAAAGAAAATGAGCAGAGGAGGGTTTCCCAAAAATGCTGAACTGTTCCTTTAAAAAATAAACATAAATATAACATTTCATCAGGCCCAATACTTTAATAACAACCTTCCCCTCCTGTGGTTGCCATGGAAATGATTATCATTCATAAGAGAGAAAGAGAAACTCACTCAGCATCACCTTTCTTCTGTCAAAACCCTGATGTCATCCAAAAGGCCTCCGGCTCCACCTTGTGGCTCCATGGCAACACAACATTTTAAGAATATCATTAGAAAAAAAAAAAAAGACACATTATGGAATACACATCCCCATATCCACTACACAATCCATCACATCGCCGTGGGAGGGATGCTGCGCTCGCATGGAGACGAGCCTTGGCAACAGGCAAATACTACTGTGTGTCACCATGGTAACCTGTGAACTGGTGAGAGGGAAGAGAGGAGGAGATGTCAAAACCGAGAGAGGGGAATGAACGTCGAAGCATGAGGGAGAAGTGACGCTAAATAACAAATAATAATAACTGCCCTGGAGATATGATGTAAGACAGAGAGACTCGCTCAGGCTCCCATCAGGTTTATTGATGATGATGATGATGATGATGATGATGATGAGATAATGGCTGATTGGGAATCAACTGGTTACCACTGTTGCCTCACAGCAACAAGGTGTGACTTTGCATGTTCCTCCCACCATCAAAGACATGTATGTATATGTGTGATACGTGTACACGACGGCTCAGATGCAGAGGATTCATTTCATTTCAGTGTATGTTAGTGCTACGAAGTGACAATAAAGAAATCATCTAAATCTTTATAATAAAAAAAAAGAATAATTTCTGGTCCATTTCCTCAAGAATAAGGCCAAGAAAAGCCTGGACGACACGTTCGCTGCTGCTACCGTTTCACTTAAATCACCGCTTTGCTCTTTTTTTTTTTTTTCAAAACTGAGTCATGTCCCTGATGTATGACCTGTTTAATGAGAGATAAAGTAGGACAGCCTTTTCCTGCTGGGCACTTCTCAAACAAATCCAGCTCCCTCCCACAACGCCGGTAAATAACAAACAAACGGAGGACCACAAGAGGCACTGCTGCTAAACAGAACATCATTTATTATTATTTTTTTTTGCCTATGACAGTTTTCATAATGTTAAATTTAGACTTTGGAGACCTGATTGTCTTTATTATGCATAAAAAGCAAACGCAAGACAGTTTATTTGTACAGCACCTAAAGCAAGTCAAAGTGCTTCATGATGCATTAAGAAAATTACAGAAAAATGCAACTTAAATACGTTATATATGACTTTATATTTCAAATATTCAGTATCAACTATGATTACAGGAAACTGAAACATTCTGTAGATGCTTTTTAACTTAATTTATGTGTCATTTTGTATTTATTTTCTTCTACTTATTTGTATCTTCTTCCTACATTTATCTGACTTACTTTTAGTGCTGCTGCAATATTAAATGTGTAATTAAATACTGTACAATTTGGTTATTTGATTACATTATTATTAATAATTAAGACAGATGAGAGAGTTGGACACTTTGGTCCTATAAATTAAATATATTGTCACATATTTAATTAGGTTATAACTGATATTTAGGTATATGTGTTATTATATATAATTAAAAGTTTAAATTGCAGATTAAAACTCAGAATTTCGTGTATTTTCCAGCTGAATTTAGATTACTGTCGATACTGCAAATTTTTAACAGCATCAGTAAACTTTAATAATTTACGAAGGAAAGTTTGTTCTTTAAAAAAAACGTTCCACTTACTTGCTTTTTGGAGCTTTTAACTGCGTCTCATGGTCTTCATCAGTGGATGGAGTTTAGCTGAAGAAGTCTTGGTTTGTTTCTCCACTAAACGCTCCGGCGATGCTGTTTCCTCCGTGATCACGATGGACGTTTTTTACTCTCGACGTCGACACGCTGCGGTTGATTGGGTCGACGGGCGGTTCTTGGAGAAAATGGCGGCCTGGTCAAAAGCGTTCTCATATTACAGCTGAACGGTTCACTAAAATATGTTTCTGAAAATGTTTGAGGCGAGAAATAAACAACGCAGTAACAGAATCTTCATATTTGATCAGAACGGCAGTTTGACAGTTTGATCTGAGTTTCGTGAGCCGGCTGCGTTACGGACTCACTTACATAACGCTGAGGTTGAGTCGTGTTTATGCAAATACAGACACGGTGAACAATCCGTCAACTCGATGCACCGTATCCATCATGCATGGTCCATCCATCCCCTGCTCTCCACAATCCGTCGACTTCACGTACGTCATCACATCCGGTCTGCAGACGCCGCTGAGCTTCACTAGCTTGTTGTGCTACACGTCACAAACTCTGAACCTCGTGTTGAAGTTCCTTCAAGAAATTTACAATGTTGTACTCTTCAAGATGAAGGAACATGTCAGCCAGTGCAGCGGTGTGACTCAACAATGGAGGAATAAGATATATCAGCTTTGATACACACACAATACTTGTCAGTAGATCAGTTCAATATTGGTTTGGATCCAGACATGAAAAATCAGCAAACGTATCCTTTAAATCTCAGAGATCAGGTTAAAAAGATATCTCTAACAACTGGATGGATTTGAAATCAGCATGTGACGATAATCAGAAACGCATTTAAAACCTGATGACTTGATGGACAGCGAGCTTGTGTCTGTGAAGGAACAAACATGGCGGTTTGAAGTGAAGCGATGGTCAAGCCCCTCGAGCTTTCACAGATGCTGTCAGATGTGAAAAAGGGCTCCGAAATTATATAATGACCTCTGAATGCAGACTGCAGGCTGGCGGCACAGTAAGAAGCATAGTAGGCCAAACCTGTGTGTGTGTGTGTGTGTTTTTAATGTGTGTGTTGTGGTTGGGAATTCAATGTGCAGGACGATGTTCCCTCATGCTGAAAAAATCTGTCCTTCCTTTTCTTGTTTCTCTCTCGGGGTGTGTGTTTACATATATATACGTGTGTGTGTGTGTGTGTGTGTGTGTGAGTCGCAGCTCTCTGTGGGCTCTGAAGGCATCTGCTTCAGTCTAAACAGACGCTGCAGTGTCATATTCATACCTTCAGATTTTTATATATTTATGTAGTTGCAGATATTCAGGTACAGGAACGACACAGATCTAATTATCTTTATTTTTATATTAAAGGACGAGTTCACAATTTTTCAAGTGTGTCTTAAAGCAGCAGTCAGGTGTCTGTAATCATTCCTCCTGTTCATACTGGATATTAAAAGATCCTTCAAATGTGCTTTCAATGGAAATGATGGAGGCCAAAATCCACAGTGTGTCCACACAGTCATTTAAAAGTCTCTGTGAAGCTTCTATTCAGCTTCAGCAGTCTGAGTTAGTCATATCAATTCCCTCTTTGTGTTTCCTCGGACAGTGTTTCCCTGTTGAGCTGCAGGTGGAAGTATAGTAACAAAAAGAGGAACTTTGGCACTAAAAAGACTGTAACGTTGAAAGATATCTACTTGATTTGACTCATTTGGACGCTGAAGCTTCATATTAGCTCAAGGACTAATCCATTAATCGACTAATTGTTGCAGCTCCGGTAAGGTTACGTTCCAAGGCTGTATTTTAGTTATTTACTGGAAGGTTTGAAAGAGCTTCTCTTACTTCTGGAAGAAAAGCTGCAAGTTCTGGTTTCACTTCAGCTCTCTATATGCACACTGAACAGTTAGAGATGCAATTAAAAGTCTAAATATGAAAACAGTCTTTGCACAATTCTGAAGAAATTGCACGTGATTACTGAAAGCTGAAAATGATTGTGTTGCATTGCTGAAAGCTGAATAGTATTGAAAATCTACAAAGATGAATATTTCCTGCAGGTGGGATCAAACGTACGACCTCATGTTAGCAAGACAGAGACGCACTGAGCTGAACATGACACAGCAATAATAAGCAAGATCAGATTTCAGTTGCATAAAAAATAAAGGTTGCAGCTCTTATAATATTATAATATTAAACCTGGAATCTTGCAATCTAACAGGGACGCTCACCGTTAACACGCCATGAAGTTAACATTAACATCACATGGAAATACTCAAGTAAAGCACCTCAAAATTGCACTTAAGTACAGTAAATGTACTTAGTTACTTTCCAGCACTGACTCTGAGACGTGGATATACAGTGTGAGAGTGTGTGTGACAGAGAGAGAGAGAGAGAGAGAGAGAGAGAGAGAGAGCAGAAGACTCTTAATACCTCGCTTTTCCTAATGCTTTTCACTCTTAATACCCTCGTCTGAGAGAGAGAGAGAGAGAGAGAGAGAGAGAGAGAGAGAGAGAGAGAGAGGAGAGGATCTGTCTGGGGATTTGGACAGCTGTCAATTAGAATCCCTCGACACAATCCACCTCCCCCACCAGACCGCCATCCCTCTGCTCAACGGCACTCCTGCAGCCCACAGATACTGTACATGACTGATGATGATGATGATGATGATGATGGTTCAGGTCTTCCACTTTACTCCCCCCCCCCCCCTCCTGCCTCACCCTCCTACACCTCCCTCATGAATGTGACATGCATGAGTGTGTGTGTGGAGAGCAGGCCGAGGCTGTTGTTATTATTTCTCCGAGGCTGTAATCCCCTCTCCCCCACCACACACAGCCTTTGTTGTAGCTTTGGATGTGCATGAGCGTGCATGAGCGTGCATGAGTGTGTGTTCATGTATGTGTGTGTGTGTGTGTGTGTGTGTGTGTGTGTGTGTGTTGTTAATATCCTCTGTAGGCTGCTGTGAACAAGCAGAGATTTTCTTTTTGTATCTGGTGATCTGGGTTCCTGAGGGCTTTTGAACACATGCAAACACACTGTGGTGGGTAGGATGAAGGAGGGAAGTCCTACCCAGACCTCTGTGTGTGTGCGTGTGTGTGTGTGTGTGTGTGTGTGTGTTGGAGGGTGGAGGGGAGGTACCCAGGCTGCATGTTAAAGCTGGAGGTGTGATTCGTGACCAGTGGAGGCCGATGATTGGCCCACGGTTCCTCCAGTCGCAGTTATTTTCCAGTTCAGTGGCCATTCAGCACACACACACACATACACACACACACACACACACACACACACACACATACACACACACACACACACACACACACACACAAAGACACACACACACACACACACACATTTATGTACTTCCATATTTGCGAGGACTCTCATTCACATAATATATTCCCCAGTTGCTACCCTAAAGTCTATAACGTTAAAAGGTTAGTTCACCCAAATTACAGAAACACAAACACACACTCACACACAAACACACACACACACACTCACACACACACACTCACACACACACACACATACACATATTCTATTCTGCACATTTCCAGCTCTATATTTATATTCTGGAGCTCTACTGGAATATATTTGCATGATTTCCAGTTAAAAACTCCTTATTTATCTTCTACTGGTCCTTTATGCAGCCCCTCAGTTCAGCCTCTGTCTGAAACAGGCCGTTTTAGCTCCTGTCTCTTTAAGGCCCCGCCTCCTGATGAACCCACTCTGTTCTGATTGGTCAGCTTTCAGGAAGCTTCCTCCGGCTCCGGAGGCTACGTAAACAAACTATAGTAGCAGGATTTCGCTTCTTTTTCTCCTTCTTTATTCCAAACGTCAACTTCTCAAATCCATCCGTACATGTTGGAGCTGAACAACACATGGAGACACCTTAGCAACCATCTTAGCAACCAAGATTATAGGACAGATGGTTGTTTATGAGCATATGCGATTAGCCGACTTGAGCTTGGTCTCTTTGAGACACTTACTCTACAAACAGCCCAACAGAACACTGGCATGTAATACTGTTTTAATATAGAAATAGACAATAACTAGAGAAAAGAACAAATGGAAACACTTTAGCAACAAAGGCTACAGAACCGACCACCGTTTGTGAGCATGTGCGAACAATCTGATGTCACCATGAGGAGGAAGTAGAAGTAAAGAGATTGAGTCTGGGTACAGCTGTGGTTCCATTCATACTTCTCTCAGAGGTCCGCGGACACAGACGCATCCCACATGTTCCCGCCAGTAAACAGGGCGGCGGGCGGCGTGATAACTTTCCAGAGTTGTAAAATCCAGTCTGTGAGTTTTAAGTTGTATTCAGACCAAATCAGGCGTTGCGGCACACCTCCGTGGGGCTGTACAGGTGTTTATTTGTAATAACCAAAAAAACTCTTATTCACCGGCTTTCTCGCTCGCTCTCTCCATTCACTCTCATGCTTGCTCGACCACCGCTGCTCTCTCTCTCTCTCTTTGTCTCTCGTCTTTTTGGGAAGCCGTCAGCAAAGCCTAACTTTACTTTTAATATGATCTAATAGTGAGAAATGTCTTCTTCCTCTTCCTCTGTCCTCCGTCATGGTAGGGTTACAGCTGGCTGTGATTGGCCACCACAGCGTGACTTCAGGTTGTGTGTGTCTCCAAAAGTTGATTCTGGTTTCTTCTGGTTTTTTCTGATCAGCCTTTAAACTTAATAATCTGTTTCTCCAACCAGACTTGCTGGATCGTATTTCATTATCTCACCGGCACTTTAAACAACACAACCCCCTTGTGTTGTTTTACACAGGATTGTTAACTTAAAGCAAATGAAGCGTCAGGGCAGGTTGAAGCCCTGACCTTTGACTTGCAGGCAGCATTTCTACTTACTTTCACCTCAAGTTTTGGATCTTTGACCACGTTTAACATCTGACATCAGAACAATAAATCAGAATAAATAACAGAAAACAAGACAGAGTAGAATATGTCCCCTTTAGCCGTTTTATTTTGAAATACTTCAGTGTGCTCTGTGGATTGAGCAGAGTAACGTTTCCATCCAGATTTAGTGCAACTTTTATCTGAATTCCCAGAAAATCATCAAAAGAAAACATGAATTTTAGTTTGTTTCCATCCACTGCTGTTGATATTAACAGCAGGTGGCGCTAATTCTTCAGTTGCTGCCATTAAACCGTCGCAGAAGAAGAAGACACAATGAGATGACGTCATTAAAAGAGCGACAGTAAAAGCTCAAACGATGGAAGACATGATGGAAATATGACGTTTGTGTTAGTTTCATGTATTGATGTGAGGAAGGTTACAGTCTCCTCATCATCGCTCCACACAGATCTGATGTTTTCAGCTCTTCAGTGATGTTTGAGTCACATGATTCATGTACGTCATCGTTTATTCACTCAGTCTGTTTACATTTACACCTCAGACAGCAGGAATATTGATATATTTAGAGATTATTTTTTTTGAATTTTCAGCAGGTAAAATAACACAAACCAGTTTTTGCACAGCGAACATGAGGCTTTCAGGCCTCCGGGGAGTCTGTGGCCTCAGGGCAGAAAGCATGAAAAGCACGCAAAGACACCAAAACATCTAAAAGAAAACTATCTGCATGGCTACACAACACCATGTTTAACCTTCAAACTGCCCTTTAAAGCAGAGAGAGGACTGGAGCCGGCCCTCACAGAGATAGAAGATCACACACACACACACACACGGTGAGGAGGAGGAGGAGGAGGAGGAGGAGGAGGAGGAAGCAGATAGATAGGAGCCCATTTTAAACCGCTGCCATCTTGACACTGATGGCCAATTCTCCAAAGCAGAATGTGAGCACGCTCAGATTGTTCCTCTGCATGACGACGGCCGCAGCCACTCGCTGCTTTTCTGTGAGAATCAGGAGCGACGAGCGAGGAAATAACGTGACGCCGACGACACGTTGACAGAGACGCCTTCACCGATGTGACGAAAATATCTGTAGATGGTTGCGTGCAAGTCAGGAGCTGAACGTGTTTTTTTTTTTTAGATGACATCAGATTGTATAAATGTTTTTGCTGGTTTGGGCTGAATGTGAACTTGGCCTCCTCCTACACATCAGCATCTGTTCAAATGCTTGCTGGCAAATCTCGCCGCAGCCGAGAATCACCAATCACACTTTACTGATTTAAAAAAAAAAAAAAAAAAAAAAGGTCCTCTCCCTAGCAACGCCGCTGCGACCTCATCAAAATACATATATGGTGTTTTAAATCCCTTCTCTGCTATATTTCACAGCACTGATTTACAAATCCATTTAGCAGCAACTGCAGCCTTTTCTCCACATAATCTGTGAGCATGTTTTAAGCTGCGAGAGGAAACTGTTACTTTAAATGACTGGCACGCATGACGTGGTGTCCTTGATTTTCCTGCTTGCACATGTCCTCTCTGTGTGTTATTATGCAGGCATCTGCTGTCAAGACTTCTTAAACTCATCGCAGCGTTCCTCCCGCTCTCCCCTCCACGCCACTGTCTCCATACAGCCGCCCTGAGCCCCCTTCTGTTTCCACAAACACACACATGCAGAGTTGAACACGGTGAGGACACACAGCGGGGAAGCACACACACACACTCACACACACACACACACGGATATGATGGGAGGTTGGTGATGCTCCCTCAGGTGTTGGGGGAGTCTGACTCAGGCCTACTGTCAGCCCCGCAGCGCCGCTCGTCTCCTCACATGCACCAAATCTGACGTTTCACTGCTACTGTACCGACACTCACAAATAACAACACATTTAGGAACAAATCTCTGCCTCCTCTGTGATGGTGGCTGACAGGTGCATTAAAGGACACAACATGACATCGTCCCTCCTCCTGGTGACGTTAACGTTTCGCTAACGAGTTTTAATGCCGCGGTTATAGTCAGGTATCAGGAGTTATGTGTCGATGTGTGACTTCTGACTCTGTCTGTCTCACTCCGCTTC
The DNA here is from genome assembly GCF_910596095.1 of Thunnus maccoyii. Lineage (NCBI taxonomy): Eukaryota > Metazoa > Chordata > Actinopteri > Scombriformes > Scombridae > Thunnus > Thunnus maccoyii. The sequence continues at coordinate 23,921,007 of NC_056555.1, read as the reverse complement.
GAGCTCATTGGTTCCTACAGAAGATCTTATATATATAGTTTAGTAATTTCCTAAAACAGCTGGAAACTAGTTTTTAAACAAATAAACAGGAGGAAATAGAGCATTTGTCGGGGACTATTTTCAGTGGCGGATGAATCCACATTTGGTGCTTCAGTGAGTGTTTCTGGCAATTTACAACAGATACTAAAGTTTCTAAGAAGATAAATTTAATCCACATTGGTGACAAATATCCACTGGATGAATCGGCACAAAATTTGGTAGAAATCTTCATGGTCGTTCCCAGACAATGAATCCGACTGACTTTGAGTGATCCGCTGACTTTTCCTCTCGCACCACCATGAGGTTGACTTTTGTTGTCAGAATATCTCATGAAATACGGTTCAGATGTTCATGTTCCCCTCTGGATGAATTTTATTTCATTGTGTCCAACACTTTGGTTTATGACTAAATACCTGCTAAACTAGTGTCTTTCCCATCAGCCGCAGCTGTACTTTGTGGTTACTGCTAATTAGCAAATGTTAGCATGCGAAAACACTAAACCAACATGTTGAACAAGGTAAACATTACATGTGCTAAACGTCAACATGTTAGCATTTTGAGCATGTTAGCTCGCTGATGTTAGCATTTAGTGCTAGTACAGCCCCACAGAGCTGCTAGCATGGCTTGTTATTTGCTGCATTGTAGAGCTAAAATGATTAGTATTTCATTTATGTATTTGTTTATTTATAAGGGACAATGCACATGAATCAACAATGACGTTTTGACAAGTTGAAAATAATTGCATCCGGGTTAGCTCAACAGCTAATTTGCACCTGTAGTCCCGACTCAATCTAATAATTTATTGTATAGATTAATAGATTAGCCCATCATCATCTGTTTTGATAATCTAATAGTCTTTAAAGTCATTTTTGAAGCAAAAAATCTGTGGATTGGCTGCTTTTATCAGTTTTAAATGATTGTAAAGTGAATATGTTTGAGGTTTAGACCATCAGACGGACAAAACAAGATATCTGAAAACGTCACCTTTGCCTTTAAGAAACTGTAACAGACACAAGTTTGTGTTTTCTGGCTTTTTTTAGGCCAAACAGTTAGTTGTTAATGAAAATAATTTTTAGCTTTCTATTGCTTAAACATCAGTAAGTACAGTTAAATCACCAAAACTTTCCAAAATCAAATTAATTATAATAATAATCATTTTTATAGTATTACTTGTTTTTTTTTATTGTGCTCATTTTACCTTTTATTGCTTCTAATCCCCAAATTTCCTCCCAGAACTTTGAAACTTGGGACATTTGTCCACTTTTGGACACTAAACAAAATCAGAGAGTGCAACATATGAGATGCTGATGTCATTTCATCTCTCAAATATACACTGCTGAGACTTTATAGCTCAACATCCTTAAAAAGGTTAAGCTGTAAATTAGCAGACAAATCCTGTTAATGTGTTTTATGTTTCTGTATTTGTGGACAAACCAAGAAAAGAACGCCACCCACTGAAGCTGAAACTGAAGAAAATGTAATATTTAAGAATTTCTACCTTATAATAATAATAATTACAAATTTGAACACACTCGTTATCTGCAGGTCTGTTTCTTCTTCTGCGCTCTGACCTTCAGTGTGACTGAGGTGAGCTGCGGTGGTGATGTACGGCTGTTGTGGGTTTTTTTTTTTTCATGCCTGGAAAACACTTTAGAAAACCTTGTTGTTATCAGCCGCAGCAGCTCTGAACTGTGCCTCTGTAATTAGAGAGCTAATTTGTGAGCTGCAGTCGTTATGGATGCTGGTTGTTAGTGGTTACCTGTTGTTATGGTTACCGTTTCCCTCTGTAACTGCCAACAAGACCTCGAGTACCAAAGAGTGGAACTCGGCTCGGCTCAGCTCTCTCCATCTCCCACACACACACACACACCTTAACCACAACACTTTCCCTTATTTAGCATTTATAAGTCCTATATAATCAATTAATAAATGGTTTATAACACACTATATTGAGATTTTATTGCACCTCAGAACCTCATAGAAACAAGAATGGGGTTGAAATGCTTGAATCTGACGCTTCAAATTTATATTTTTTAACCCTATTCAGGCTGTATTTGTGTCTGTAGGGGAGGTGTCAGTGGTTTTAATACAGTCCCTCTCTGTATGTGGCTCATTTTTCACCTCCATCCCAGTAAATAATTACAGCTGCAATGAGTGACTGCTTTTCAGTGAACTTGCTGCTCCTCCTGTCATTTCACGCCTTTGTATTTTAAAGTGGATCTCTGGGGTTTTTTTTCCTTCTACTATAAAAAATGTTTTTACTAATCTGACAGATGGAAACACGCTAACACCAACATATCAACCTGTTTGGGAACCAATATGACAACAGAAAAAAATAAAAGCATCAGGAGAGCATAACAACTCCTAGAAATGACGTTTATACGTGACTAAATTGCAACAGCAAATATGTTTTCTTAGAAACGTAACGCTGCTGAATTACGTTCTCTCTCAACATCATGAAAAAAATGTTGTTAATTAGTGTATTTGGCAAGTATCTAAAATGTTGAATGTGAATTGTTTTTTTTCCCACCAAAATATCTGATGTTGCAGTAAAATATCAGCTGGTAGAAACTAAAGCGGGATTAAAGTGTTTGTGGTTGTGTTCAGACTCTGGAAGCACCTGGTTCAGGTCAGAGATAGATCCTGGTCTCTCAAGATGTTTCTGAACATTTAAGCCACAGCAGCATCTTTCACTAACCTGAACCAAACCTGAACACTAAGGATATGCAGAGAGCCCAGTATTTGTATTTGTATCTGTATTTGTTAAGGCAGCAAAATTATTTGTATTTGTATTCGAATAAAAGTGGAAAGAGGCTTAAAAATCCTGTTTTTGTTTTCATTAAACTTTTAATTTTAGAAAATTAAAGTGTTACAATAAGTGTTGAAACGTGTGTCAGTAGTTCAGCTTTATCTCTGGGGAACGCTCCCAACTCCGGGACTGATGTCCAAATTAGGAAATGTGCGTCATGTTGCAGGTGGATGTGACTCCCCTCGTTAACACCTGCTGATAGACGTCACAGCGGAGCAGAAGAGAGACACTGAGATAGTGACGTAACCGACCTGCATGCTGGTAGTTGACATGGTTTATTTTTCTTCCTGAAAACAAATAGTTTTTAAAATATTTGTAAACCCCCCCCCCCCACTATTTGTGCTTTGCTGAATAATGTATTTGTATTCGGGAACACCCCTACTAGTTTGTTGTGCTACAAATCACAACCTCTGGACTTAGTACAGAAGTTCTTTGAGAAATGTAAAATGTAGAACAAACACAGGACTCAGGATGTCTCTGCTGTCAGAGTCCTGCATCTTGTAGCCCCCCCCCCATCCACCGGACCTCCTCCCTCCCACTGCAGAGACACATAGAAATGTAGCTTCATTCATTCGAAGAAACGCTAACCGTGAACATCATCCACGCTTTTGTCAAACGTAATTCACAAATAAATTTGTCGTACATGAGCTTCATTTCTAGGAGACGAGGTTGCATCAGCTACGGTTTTATGTATATTTGTTAACATTTGAATCAGCTGTTAGCAGCTCCTGTTTGCAGTGTAACATCACTGGATCACTGTGATACTGAAGAAAACTTACAAATGTGATGATGCTCTGGTTTCTAAGCAGATGGAAGTTTATGGAAGTTTATTGGCGATGGACATCAGAGATAATGATCTCCTTGGCAAGTGTAAGTTAAACTGAATGATATCTATATGTGCTTCATGTCTGTATGTTCAGATTTGACTTCAGAGCTTCTCACAGCACCTAAACGCACCATTTATCCGTCTTATGTTAGTCTGAACGATGGCAGTGTTTCTTTCAAGTGCTTCCCCAAAAAAATGAACAATACAAAACAAATTCATGTAGAACAAATGTTAAATCGTATTTGGATTCAGGGACATACATAATGTGCACACACTTAATATAACAAATACATCCGCTGTTTTCTTGTGTCCTTGTTTACTGTTCATGCCCCCCCCCCCCCCACCCCCCAACCCCCCAACCCCCCCCCACCCCTCCGATGTAAAACCTCACAGCAGGACGCTACAGTTTCACGTTTGCGAAGACGTCCTCGTCCGCATGCATGACGAATATAAAGTTTATTGTAAAAACATCCTAATGGCTGTATCCAGTGCGTGAAATTGCAGCGTTGCCAGTGGCCAGTCACACAGTGAGATGTTGGCGAGTTATTATTCATGGCTGCAGTCTGAGGACAGTGCTCTAATCCAGGGGCGGGGAGATGCACATAGTTCTTATCATGATGAGGCTGGGGCATTAGATAAGAAAAAGGATAAATATAGTGCTCGTGCTTTGTTTTCCTAATCCACCCACGGGGCTAAGAAACTAACCTTTTAAATAGGTCACCTTCTCTGCTTTTAGAAACGCACTCAGGCTCTCTGTGTCCACTGGCTTTATGTGTGTGTGTGTGTGTGTGTGTGTGTGTGTGTGTGCTTGTCCTTTGTAGGAGCCAGTTTAAGTTTCGGATGCTCAGAGTGAGTACATTTTAGTTGGTCCTCTCTTAAAGGGCCAGTTCACCCGAATAACACACTTACAAAAAAAAAATATGACCATCATGTTAGTGCAGCCGATGATTATAACACGTACGTTTCATATCTCTGCAATGATGTTGCTGAGTAAAATGTCATCATAACTGACAGAAATAATCATCAAGATGAAATGAAGGACATAGACGTGATTCAGAGTCATTTAAATTGCATCGTTTTTCAGCAGAAACAAGCAGTGAACACAACTCATATCATCAGCTTTTAAGTTGATATGTTGAACTTGTTAGCAAACATTTGCTTATTTCCACATCCAGCAGTTACGGAGCAACATTATCATTCATGTGGAGTCGTGTTTCTGTCCACCTGGTGAATGTAAGTCCAATATTCACTCTCTTTTAGCTCTGTTTTTACTCTCTACCAACTCCTGAGGGAAATATCTGGCTCTTTAGCTGCTAAATGCTCCACTATGTTCACCAGCTAGTCTACAGCTAACTGTGTCTGTTTGCTGTTTTGGTGCTGAGCAGGTAGTGTACAGTGGCTTTTTACAGCTTTTTCTCTGAAAACGACGTTATGAGACGCTGAGAGTGAACCAGAACAGTAAAGTAGCAGCCGGACAGATAAACAATGAGCTGAAACTCACTATAAAGCTCCGTAAAGCCGAGAGGAGCTGCAGAATCACTGATAATTCTCTGTAGGTTCATCACTACGAGCCAAACACATTACACACTGACACATCAGACAGTGGGGTTATGAAAAATGTTGATTATAGCTGCTTTAAGTTGACAAATTATGTCTCAGAAATATGGGAAAGAAGGCAAGATGGATTCAAATCAAGCAGTCTTCTTCTTTGGTGGCTTTGCTGGCACATTGCTGTGTTTCTTTGTGCGTTACTGAATAGTCTGAAACGACTGGCGGGATTGTGTGTTGCAAAACAAAACAAAGACCCGCCCATGAAAAAACTGCTACTAAAGGTAACAGAACTCCACAGGGTCCCTGTAAGTATGAAGGTGGAGTCGGGATGTGGTTAACCTAGCTTAGCATAAAGACAGGAAACAGCTTGCTTGTGTCCAAAGTTCAACAAACAAGATACAACATATTAATTAGTGAGCTTTAGTGTTGGTTGAACCAGGCTAACTGTTTCCCTCTGCTTCCAGTCTTCATGCTAAGCTATGCTAACCGCACTATACTATAATGTACTATAATATGTGTATTTCAAAAAATAAGAACTATCTATACTATTCATCAGTCATCACTATAAAAATGAAACCTAGTTTGTCCAGAACAATATTTACATTTTAAAGTGTTTTTATGTTACAGTTTTATTAATACAATTAGAAGATTGCGTCTATTTACCACCTTTAAGAAATAATAATAATAATACACCTAATAATAATTACGAGACCCAGCTTTCATAATTATGTGATCCATTTTCTTAAAAATAAAAGAAATCTGTATGTTAAACACCAAATGGATAAAAAAACTTTATACGTAGTGAAGTTGTGAACAAAAAAAATGAATGAATGTATCACAAATCTTTGTCCTAACGATTGTAAAAAAAAACACTATAAACAAGTTAGAGTCGGTCTATAAAAAATCATTTATTAACCATATTTTAAGTTTGATTATTGATTAAAGAATCTGAAATTGGGATTTTGTTTTTCTTTGCTTGTGTCTGTGTTTTATAAGTTACTAATAAAAAATAATAAAAGTCATGTGAGCAGGACCAGCAGATAGAAAATGAGTGTATCTGAACGTGTGTGTGTGTGTGTGTGTGTGTGTGTGTGTGTGTGTGTGTGTGTGTGTCGTGGTAAAGAAAAGCCCTGTTCATCTCCTTCAAACATCCGGAGAAGCAGCGGAGTGCAGAGAGTGGCCCCGGGGCCCCCCGACCCTCCGTCCACAGAAGAGAAGAGGACACAAAGGCAACAAAAAGACCACAAATGAAAGAGAAGAAACCATGGATGTCATCGTGTGGAAAGGCGGCCTTTGTGCTCAGCCTGTAAGAAGATGGATTTGTGTGCATTAAGGATGTCGCCGTGTGCACACAAATGTACCTTAAAACAGCAGAAAGACCAGCTGATGTTACATAAGATTCATGGAGAGAGTATGATGGTGGGGCGTTACGGTGTACAGGATAACCTGATTTAAATAACGGACGTACTGGAGGATGCTGCTCTCGAGAAGATGACACCAGTGACAGTGTGTTATCTGAAAATACACACTGTGTCTGTGTAATCTAATAGACTGATAGATAGAGTCCTACTTCTACGGCCGTATTACGTGACCCCAGTATGTATATACTGTATATATTATATGTTGTATATATTATTTGTCTCAAAAAGAAGAGAGTTCTTTATTAATTTATTAATCCCAAATGGAAAGTTGCACCGCAATAAATCACAAAAACAATGAGGTAGGTAAAAGATAAATGTAATTAACAGCTAAATTATGTATAATAACTAAATAGACTGAATAAAATATGTAAAAATAAAATTAGAATAGACAATGAAGATAGAAAAACAACTAGATGATACTATGTGCAATACCAAATAATAATGTCAGAGTCAGAGATGGAAAACACCCAAAGTACTTCACAGTTTTGAAATTGATTTAAAAATGTAATTTTTTTGGTTTTTGTTTATTAGCACAAATAACGACACACACACAAAATCCCCAATGCATTAAATGAGTAGGAAAAACACTGTGCTGATAAAATTAAGGGTTTCTTACATCTTAAAAGTTCTTTATTTGTGCATGTAATCCCTTAAAAATCCCTTAACAGTACAATCCATTCAATATCTCCATGATTTTATGTGACAAAACAGAAAACATGTGTAACATGATAATAATAAACTTTATTTTATAGCACCTTTACATGAAATGCAGCTCAAGGTGTACTTCATGTAAACCTCATAAAAACATTAAACACACTTTAAAGCGTGTACACAAGCAATAAAATACAATAAAACTGAATAAAAAAATAAGATAAAATATTTCAGTGACATTCAATAAAATCAGCACAACAATACAAATGTAAATTGTCTTAAAAGCAAGATTAAAAGGTCTTAAAATGTTTCTTAAAGGAAGTTGTTTCTTAAGTTTCGCAACAGCAAATTAATCTGTAAATTAAGGGAAAGTCATGAATCCCTTAAAATCTACTGAAGCCATTTTATAATCAAGTTGTTTTAAAGGGTTTATGTTTTACTCTTTGAAATTAATGGACAAGCTAAGGACTAATGTGTAGAATTTAGTGGCATCTAGCGGAACAAACCTGGCAGAAATGGAATATAATATTCACCAGCATGTTTTAATTAGTGTATAATCACCTGAAAATAAGAATCATTGTAAATTCGTTACCTTAGAATGAACCTTTATATCTATATAGTAGGGATGTGCGGAGAGCCCAGTATTTGTATTTGTATCTGTATTTGTTGAAGTGGAAAGAGGCTTAAGTGTTTATGAACAAACTACCTTATGAAGGAGGTCCCCACAACGGGTCTTGAACTGGAGTCTCCCAGATCATAGACCTAGATCTAGATCTATTTATATAGAGACAGCACAGCGTGTAACGTGTAGGGAAGAACTTAAAAGGTGATTCTTGCTTTAAACTTTTCATTTATTGCCTATTTTTTACAACCTAACTTTGTGGAAAGGAGAAGGGGAACAACAGGTTATGGAGAGTCCCTTGGGAGCACTTTGCTTGTGTCAGTAGCTCAGCTTTATCTCTGGGGAACACCCCCAAATCCAGGAGTGATGTCCAAATTAGGCAATGTGCGTCATGTTGCAGGTGGATGTGACTCCCCTTGTTGAGACCTGCTGATAGATGTAACAGTGGAGCAGAGGAGAGACACTGAGATAGTGATGTAACCGATCTGTGTGCTGGTATTTGATGTTTTCTTTCCTGAAGACAAATAATTTTAAAAATATTTGTATGACACAAATATTCGTAAAAAAACCCAAACACTAATTGTGCTTCGCTGAATAACATATTTGAATAACATATTCGCTGAATAACATATTTGTATTCTCTTCCACAGAGGCCACCATGTTGCACTGCCATGTTTCTACAGTAGCCCAGAACGGACAAATACTGGCTCTTGAGAGGGCCTTTTGCACTTTTAGTGAGTTTTGCGTCCACCGTATGTTTGGAAGGGGAGGGGGGTGTTATGTTATTTTGCAGTAGTGGGAGGTAACAAAGTACATTTACTCAAGTACTGAACTTAAGTACAGTTTTGAGGTACTTGAGGATACTTCCACTCTACTACATTTCATATTTATTATTAATTTATTGTATTTATTGATATGGATTATTGTCATATATTGATTATAAGTATGTATTTGTGTTTGTATATAATGTTTATAGGCTATATGTAAGAAAAGAATATAATTACATATTTTAAAAAAAAAAAATATATATATATAAAATGCGCAAAGTAAAATATATATAAAATACAATTTATCTATATACAATTCAATCCTTTTTCTTTTTTATAACACTGAGTGGGGCCATTTTGCATAACAATTACTTTATTGATACTTTAAGTAAATTTTGCAACTAATACTTATACTTATGTATTTGAATGCAATACTTTTATTTATTTATTTATTGGTTTATTTAACAAGCACAGTGTATATTAATAAACATTGCTGTAAAAGCAGAGTTAGCTAAGAGGCTGTTTTTCATTTGTAGTCTCTGGACAGATGTTACAGAGTCACCTGAAAAATGAAAATAAGATTTTAAATCACAATGTTTTGTATTTACTCGTAATAGAGTATTTTTATACTGTGGTTTTGCTACATTTTCACAAGTATCTCACATCTCAAAACTTCTTCCACCACTGATATTTTGTCTATCTAAATGAATGAAAATTACACTTGAGAGCCCATCAGACCACAGTGTGACGATGGGACCATGTGCGCGCACTTTGTTATCGTAAAGCCACAATAACTGAGCGCGTCCCCGCCCCTAGAGAGAGAGAGAGAGAGAGAGAGAGAGAGAGAGAGAGAGAGAGAGAGAGAGAGAGAGAGAGAGAGAGAGAGGAGGATGACAGCTTGTCTCACACCCACAGACATTTTCAGAGGCAGCTAAACGGTCTGAACAGCACTTTTGACGTCAGGAATAATCATTACAGCCTACTCTCTCTCATCCGGGTCTTCTTCTTCTCCTCTTCTCTTGTGGTTTTAATATTTACTTCATCCAGAGCAGCGGCGGCTTAAAGCCTTAACAACAACAACAACAGCAACAACACATGAATACACGTAAAGAGGAGCTGCGGCTGCAGGAGCACCGGCCGTGATTTCACCCGCTCCGTATCCATCAGCAGCACGTTATTTGTGAACTTACATCGGAGAGGATGCTTGCGTTTCTGCTCAACAAGTCTCTTCTGTTTCTGACACATTAACTGTTGATGGCTGCGGAATGGAGATAGCCTTGGTGAGTTTTGAGAACGGCGGCGCTAAAGGGAGCGGCGGCGGTGGAGGCAACAATGCCGAGGAGAGCTGCCGGAACGCGCTGGATGTCCCTCAGTCGGGTTTCGTTCAAACTGGACTTGGAGAGGACTTCAGTAAAGAGCTGAACACCCGGGGGAGTCCTCATCATCATCATCAGCAGCCGCTTCAGCAGCAGAGCTCCTGGAAAATCAACGACATGAACAACACTTTCAGCTGCAGCGAGAACGCCATGGATGCGCTTTTACGCGCGGACCACAGTCCCCATCTGTTCGACGAGGACATGCTGGACATGGACATGGACACGGAAAGCAACGAGAGGGTGCTCATCAACATCGCTGGGCTGAGGTACGAGACCCAGCTGGGCACCCTGAACCAGTTCCCGGACACTTTACTGGGAGACCCCGCGAAGAGGATAAAATACTTCGACCCGCTCCGGAACGAGTACTTTTTCGACCGCAACAGACCGAGTTTTGACGGGATTTTATACTTTTATCAGTCCGGTGGGAAGATCCGGAGACCTGTCAATGTGTCAATCGATGTGTTTGCAGATGAGATTAGGTTTTATCAGCTGGGGGAGGAGGCCATGGAGAGGTTCCGTGAGGATGAGGGCTTTATAAAAGAGGAAGAGAAGCCGCTGCCTCAGAATGAGTTCCAGAAACAGGTCTGGCTTATATTCGAGTATCCGGAGAGCTCCAGTCCGGCCCGGGGCATCGCCATCGTGTCCGTGATCGTTATCACCATATCCATCATCACCTTCTGCCTGGAGACGCTGCCAGAGTTCAGGGATGAGAGGGAGCTACCGGTCACCAGCCGGCTGGACAACAGCACCGCGCCCCGGCCGTCCCTCACCTTCACAGACCCCTTCTTCATCATAGAGACCACATGCGTCATTTGGTTCACTTTCGAGCTGTTCGTGCGCTTCTTCGCGTGCCCCAGCAAGTCGGAGTTCTCCAAGACCATCATGAACATCATCGACATCATGTCCATCATGCCTTACTTCATCACAGTGGGCACGGAGCTGGCGGAGCAGCAGGGTCAGGAGCACCAGAACGGCCAGCAGGCCATGTCTCTGGCCATCCTGCGAGTCATCCGCCTGGTCCGCGTCTTCCGGATCTTCAAGCTCTCCAGGCACTCCAAGGGGCTGCAGATCCTGGGTCAGACGCTGAAAGCCAGCATGCGGGAGCTCGGCCTGCTCATCTTCTTCCTCTTCATTGGAGTCATCCTCTTCTCCAGCGCCGTGTACTTCGCAGAGGCGGACGAACCGGAGTCTCACTTCTCCAGCATCCCCGATGCCTTCTGGTGGGCCGTGGTCACCATGACAACCGTGGGCTACGGCGACATGAGGCCGGTGACCGTCGGGGGGAAGATCGTGGGCTCTCTGTGCGCCATCGCTGGCGTGCTCACCATCGCGCTGCCGGTGCCGGTCATCGTATCAAACTTCAACTACTTCTACCACCGAGAGACGGACCAGGACCAGTCCTCCCTGAAGGACGAGCCCAATTGTGGCCGAGACAGCCCGGAACTGAAACGCAAAGGGAGTAAATCATCCAACAAGTCTCAGGATGTGGAGAACAACGACGCGGGCGCTTCGGTGGAGAAGGCGAATATCAAAGCGAACAGCAGCATTGACTTCAAAAGATCCCTTTACGCTTTCTGCTTGGACACACGGGAGACGGACCTGTAGTCCAGTGTTCTACTTCTTCACCTCTTTAACTGTTAGAGCCCATAGTTGTGTAGAATAAACCCCCATTAATGGGCTCTTAAGTCTTTGCACATAGCAGTCGGAGGATCAACACATTGCAATCCTGAAAAGTTTTAAGAGCGACGGGGGTTGATTTATAAAAAGCACATTTTAATCCCCCTCATCTGGTAAGCACATCCGTTAGAAAAAACTGAGGAGTTATGAACAAACACACAGTGCATGTGATGCAACACAGTGGCCCTTTAAAGTAGGAACACCTACAAAACTACATCAAACTCATGGATGAATTAGTGTGGGGGAAAATAGGACATCCAGCCTATGCTACAGATAATCAAGGACAAGCAGGACTTGGAATAATTACTTGACATCACGAGAGGATTAACAGGACCAACCAGACTCTTGTACATAATGTAGGAAACAGTCCATATTCAGTAGTGCAACAAAAGAAAAAAGCCAAATTTTATTTTTCATACCTACCCTATATTTAGTCATTATGTTTACGCTGAAAAGTTGCATTAATGCATCAGCAAATGTGTACATATTTCCCACAGGCCTACTATTTATGAATTGGATTATGGTGTTATTATAGTTTTGGAGAAAAAATAACTATTTTTTGAGATGCAGACACCTGTTCCCTCCACTCAGGTTCTGTCAAAGAAGTGAGTTCTTTCCTTTTTCTAAGTGAGAGTTGATTCGCTCTCAGAGGACCTAAAGAGAAGATTTTTACATGCTGAACAAACAGCCTTGTTATTGAAATTAAATAAACTAAAGAACATTTTGAATTTAAAAAAAAAAGGACATAACATGGAAGTAACTGAGGGAATGATAGCCAAGAAAAAGAGGACAGCGCAGAGACCATCTGGAGAGATCAAGCAACACAGATACCAGGTTAGTGTCACAGAGCAATAATATGTGATTGTTTCTTTTTAAAAAACATATTCTGGGTTTATAATGTGTTTTTTATGTGATGGAACCTCTCAGTGATCGATCAGATTTGTGCAGATGAGAAGCAGTTTTGTCATAAATGTTACTCTGTTCAGCGAGGAGCTGTTCTTTCAGCACCACAGACGTGGCTCCTCACTGTATGGAGTAACATTTGTCACAAAATTAAATCTGCATGTTTGTGTTCTATAACTGAATTATTTAACATCTACACTATGACAGCTACCACCCGTTATTTTCATTGTAGATTAATCTACAAAAATGTCAGGAAACACTAAAGGTGCCTGTTAGAACTGCTTAAAGCCAAAAGTGACGTCTTCACATGTCTTCTTTTGTTCGACCAATGGTCCAAAACCAGAAGAAAATGAATTTGGAGTGATATAAAACAGAGAAAAGCAACATATTCTCACAATTTGAGAACCTAAAACCAGAGAATATTTGGCATTTTTGTTTAAAAATGACCTAAATGATTATTTGATTATCAAAATAGTTGGCAATACATTTTAAGTTGACCGACTAATCGAATCAGCACTACACTACCTACTGCAGCCTGACTCATCCTAGATTTTTGAGGCCAATTTTGACAAAAGTATATTGTCCAATATTCATTTTTTTCATAAACATAAATATTTTTTAACAAGAATTTCTTACAGGTTTGGTTATTAAAAATATTGTGACCAAGATATTAGATTGGATTCAAATGTTAATGTCATTACACACACTAAGTACCAATACATAAAATGCAGTTTAGCATCTATCCAGATAGTATAAACAGCAGCAAAAGTGTGTTTAGGTACATATCAATATAAACAAATGTACAGAATGAATGATAAACCAACATGGTATTGATAGTAGGAGGGGATATTACTGTTATATATACAAAATAAACACAAATACATACATGATGATGTCTGCAGTGAAGCTATGATTTCTACAGTATGAACAGAAACCAATAAATAGTACATACTATATATTTAGTATAGTACACTATTTATACTCAGTATACTGTACTGAATGAAGGGAAAATTTTACAGATGAAAGATAAACATCACAGTCCTCTGGTGGCTAAACTATGCACTGGAGACACTTTCTAAATAACTGTAAGCATTTGACAAAATAATTTCACCATGAGGTCCATTCAGCTGTTCTGGTGCTTTCAGTCACATCACATGTTCTTCATCAGCAGATAGCGATCGTTCAGTTGTCATGGAATTGTAGATTTCATTCAAATTTCCCTTTTTCCTGAGTATTTTGAGGACCTGTTGTGCATGCTAGCTTAAAAGTTCATTCACGACCTTGGAAACTTTTAAACTCTTCCTGAAACATCTAACTTTTCTGTTCTGACATTTATTGTTATTTATCAGGCAACATATGTGTAAATAGTGATGTAACTTTAAATTTTAATGTAATTGTACATTTATATTAAATTTGTGTAATAATTTTATCTGTGCTTGCGTATCACAGTTGCACTTGTAAAAAAAAAAATACAAAAACAAACAGAAAAAAAGCCCCGTACACTTGTGAAAGTCTAAAAATTTCCTCCACTGTCTAATAACAACCAAGTTAAATGTCGTACTTTAAAGCTCAAAACTCTTAAAAAATAGAAATATATTTGAGAGGCTTAAATTTCAAGTGTAATTTCTCACATATTTTTGCAAGTAAATATGTGAAGCACAAACACAGATCACAAATGCAACTACAACGTCTGATATACAGAAGAACAAAAATATATTTATAGGTGCGCAAATGTGTAATTATTTAGTCTATAAAATGTGAACTCAGTGGTGACGTCTTCCAATGTTGTTTTGTCCAACCAACAGTCCAAAACCAAATATATTCAATGTACAATTACATAAAAAAAGAGAAAAGCAGGAAATCCTCACAGTGGAGAAAATAAAACTAAAGAATATTTAATTTTCTGACCATCGACTAACTGACAAATCAGTTAATCAACTCATTGTTTCCGCTCGATTAGTATTCAGTCAAAAAGAGAATTCATCTTAGATATATTGATTTATTTTGGAGGTCTGGGTTTCTTTAACATTATTCAGTCAACTAAATAAACATAAAACACTGAACCTCCCCCCTGTAAGATTTCTGATTCATTATGATTCTTCCTACTCTCACAGCCCACGGTCTAAAATCACTGTTGGATTAGTTAAAGTTTACAGTCCTCAAGCTAAACATTAATCCTCGACACACGGTGGGTTTGGTTTCAGGCTATAAACAGTTTATTTCAACATCTTCCTCTCAAACGTTTTACTAAAAGTGACCCAGACTGTGGCAGCAAGCAGCGGGAGTTTGAACAAAAAAATGAAGGCTGAGTTTGACCTGTTTGACTGGATGACAAGTTGGAAATCTTTCAGAGCAGATTACAATGAGCTTTACTGTAGCATCACAGAGGGATGAGAGAGAGAGTGTGTGTGTGTGTGTGTAGGCTTTTTTTTGCAATGCACAAGAACAACAATAACGTTTTATAAATGAAAATAGAGAAAAATGAGCACAGTGAACTTAGTAGAGAACAAAGCCGGTAATCATTCATAGCTCTGTGTAACTCGGTTCATGGACGACTCCCACCTCACACTGTGGAAGGTGGATGTGAGAATGTTTTTTTTTTATTTTTTAAGGTTGGTTAAAAACTGCAGTCAACAGATGGAGTCTGCAGGCATGTAGGCTGTTACTCTGGGTGTTATCTCTGAAGCAGCTGGGTGCCTCCTGCACTTTTGTCCTGAGAGACCTCAAAGAACTCAGAGGTGGAATCGGAGCATCTTTATAAGTGAACTCCACTGATTTTACACATCAGTGTGTTTCCAGGTGTTGGAGAGTACTAATGCATATGCGAAAAAGTAGTATAAAGAGCTTTTGTGGCTCCAGAGAGAGCTGTGTGAAATCTGATAAATTACCTCAAGTGAATCAGTGGATAATTTATCAGTTGAACCTCATCTTCTACGGCAACATATCTTGTCATCTGTTCTCCTTTGAGAAAAAAATCAGATACCAAAAGGGAGAAATTTAAATTCTTTGATTTCATAATGGCGCCCCCAAGTTTTGCATTATTCCAATTAAATACAATTCCATCATCCGTTTACATAGCTTCTTTCCATACAGCAAATCACATCTTGACTATAGAAATAACGTGTCGTTCTATCGCAGGCAGAGCAGATGGTCTCACTGAGCCTGATAGCATCCTGCTACACAACACAAGAGCCACAGACTCTGAACAACAACCCACGTTAGCTTTCCTGCTAAAGTCTTCTTCTTATCTAACTTACAAACATGAACACACGTCTTGTTCTGTAGCTTAGCTTGTTGAACGAGCCATCAAATAAATACTCACTGTTACTGTCAGTTAGAAGGCTAGATAGCTGCTCAGCTGAAGCACATTAAACAGCATGTAAACATACCTGCATAACCCGCTAGATGCTGGTTTAGGTCTTATTCTTCAGTACCACTGATAACAACACATCGTCTGTCCAATTTAGCTAGCTAGCTAGCGTAGCTACAGCAGTTTGTTTACTTTGTCTCCATCCGTATCCTGCTAACTGGCTGTCAATTAAAGACAGACACAGACACACCCGTCCAACTGCTGTCAATCAAACACAGACACCGACACGCTTGTCCAACTGCTGTCAATCAAACATAGACACTGACAAGCCCGTCCAGCTGCTGTCAATCAAACACAGACACCAACACGCTCGTCCAGCTGCTGTCAATCAAACACAGACACGGACACGCTTGTCCAACTGCTGTCAATCAAACATAGACACTGACAAGCCCGTCCAGCTGCTGTCAATCAAACACAGACACCGACATGCTCGTCCAACTGCTGTCAATCAAACACAGACACAGACACACCCGTCCAGCTGCTGTCAATCAAACACAGACACCGACATGCTCGTCCAACTGCTGTCAATCAAACACAGACACTGACAAGCCCGTCCAGCTGCTGTCAATCAATCACAGACACCGACACGCCCCTCCAGCTGCTGTCAATCAAACACAGACACTGACACGCTCATCCAACTGCTGTCAATCAAACACAGACACTGACTCGCTTGTCCAACTGCTGTCAATCAAACACAGACACCGACACGCCCCTCCAGCCGGCTGAGACAAAAATGAGCATTTCTGGTACTTCTGATAAGATCTTTTTTCTTCGTTCTAATATTGCAGAACTATTAACAATAGGTTTTAAAAAAACATGTTGACACTAGTTTTGACTGGAAAGAGGATGCTTAAATGTGACTTCAGTTAGACTTCAAGATTTTCCTTCACTGGAAATAAGGGTCTTTGATCAAACCATTAAAACCAGACCCAGAGCAAACATATTTGAAAGTACAATATGTGGACATGGGTGTCCATGTAGTTTTGGCCAATGCTCTGACTCTATTGTCCCCCTTCATGTAGGCATCGTCGGCACTTCAGTGTACTTTAGGCTTTTATTAGGCTTTCAAAATGAGGCAGAATTGTGTCACTTTGTAGATGTAAATCCAAATTTTCAGGCATCTCAAATAAAAAAAAAAAGTAATTTTCCTGCTAAATCAACTTGGCGCGGCTTTTGCTGACCTCATCATCCATCAGCTCTCTCCTCCTGCCTTTAATCATTTCAGGGGCTCTTCTGCTGATTTTTGTGAGCCATCCAGGTCCCCTCGCTGCCTGAATCCCGTTAGATTACATAACATTTTTGTTTATTAAATTTTTCCCCCCACTTGCCACAGCATGTGGACTTTATGACCAAGAAAACGGTTGCTTTTTGCACAAAGAAAAAGTCTTTTAGCATCTCTGTTGTGTTGAGCTTGTGTCAGTGAGCAGAGAGCTGCAGGACAAAAATCTGTCCTGCACATCCACGTGGCCTCACCTACGCTGACACACTGCCAGCAGTGCAGCATCTGGATGCAGTCAACCAAAAGCCAATGTACATGTTAGCCTGCATCTTTTATTACTTTCATTTGATTTCACTCAGTAATTACAGCCTCCATCGCCATCTCCTTTGGTTTGTGTTGCTGCTGCAGCATAATGCACATTTCTGGTTGTTTGTTAAGGACTTCTGCTTGTTTGTCTGCTTAAAAAAAAAAACATTCACAGGGAGGCTGTAATATGTGTCAACACCAGTGATAGATTTTCTAATTTCCTCTTTTTACATTTTACATCGTAGTTTTCATTCTTGAGTGGAAACTGAAGGAGTGGCAGATGTGAAAGTGTATGTATGTCAATAGTGGCTAAAGGCAATGTGAACGTCAACAAAGCCAAATGTTCACAATCACAACCCACAAATATGACTTGACGTGACAGCAGCATCAACTGTGAAGGCGTATGTGTAATAGGACTAAATTATGTTTTTTACAATATAGTTTGTTCACAAACTTCTCAGCACTAGTGCTTATTTGTATCTTAACTAAATATCTTAGTATTTCTCGTGTGATTTTCTTTTAAAACATTTAATTGCACACATTTACATTTGGAAAAGGCTTTATTCTCAAGTGGATGTTGATGCTCTGAGGAATTCCTTTAAATGTGGTTTCCTTTGCACAAACATGTTTAAAAGCAAATATCGCTTAAGTGCAACTTATTTGTATTAAAGAGATGACAGAGTTCCTGTCACTGTGTTGCTGGAAGGTGGATTTTTTCACTTTTGAAGGAAGCTAGCAGTTTCCCCCTGTTCTCAGTCTTTTTGCTAAGCTAGGCTAGAGATGTCCAGTTATAACACTGGTTAGTTACAAACAACTACACAGCTCATTTAATGTTGGATATGCTAACAGTGGAGCTACCATAACATAATCGAGCTATAAACACAGATTATGCTAGTTAGTTTTCTGGCTACACCATGTAGCAGTTTTCCCCCTACTTACTGTAAATCAGACATTTTCATAAGTTGTTATGATGTGTATTTTATCAGAGCTGCGGTTGGTTAACAAATAATTCCACAGCTTTGGATATTTTTTCTCTTTTGATGGAGCTAAGCTAGCAGATTCCTCCTTCTTCCAGTCTTTGTGCTAAGCTAGGAAAAACACCTATTTCTGTACTGGATGCACAGAGATGAAACTGTTATCCATCTGAAACATCTGTCCAGAAAAGACAGAACAAGAAGATTTAAAAAAAAAAATTTAACTGTTGCTTTAATTAATTTAGGACCAATTCAACTGAACTATGAACCTAAAGACACAAAAAGGGAAAATCTCTAGATTCACTGAAAGTTGTTTTATCTAATTAAAGTTGTTGCCAGAAGACATCTGGACATTGTTAGGAGATCAAAACTCTGAAACTATCAATCTTTCTGTCTGACTCTTTCAAGAGTAATTTATTCTTGTATAAATGATTACCTCTTAAGAAGAATTATAGAAGGAAATCCGATTTTCCAGGTTGTTTTCATGTATCTGTGGATGACACTGACTGGCTGATATCAGATAAATCCCCTGTAAATGCCCAATATCCAATAAGTGATAAGAAAACGTACTTTCTGATGAAAAACAAACAGTCATCAGTACTTGAGTTAGTTTCCTCCTTGGCAGTGTTGGTCGAGCTGCAGCCGTCGGCCGCCAGCAGCATACGGCTTCCCTTAATTGGGATCTGCAGATCGGCCGCCAGTTCACCAGATTACAGGGCAGCCACGGCTCTGCCAGAATTTATGACTATTGGACGGCGTCCCAGTGCTTGTGGACGGCTCGGTTATATCTGGCTAATTGATGTTGTAGAGCAGTTTAGTCTGATAAAACCAAACAATGGGGAAAAGGTGGAGATGTGACAGTGATACAGTGGTTACACTACACGGCCAAAAGTATATGGACACATAAATAATACACCCATATGTGAATGTTGAATATGTTATTCCAAAACTATGAGCATTAATCTGCTGCTATAAAGCCACAAGAGCATTAGTGAGGTCGGCCGCTGATGTGGGGCGATAAGGCCTGGCTCGCAGTCAAGACTGTTACTGTTACAGTCGTTGATTTTGGACATTTGACTCAATGTTTGTGGACATAAACATGAAACACACTCTTGAGTACAAGGACTCCCCTCAGCAATGACATCAGGACATTGTGTACTTTTCTTGATGACCAACTAAGTTAGTCAGTGTGTTCTGTCATGCTGTGCAACAATATGTTCAAAAATCACGTGATAATGCATTCAAATACAAGCCCAGTTCCCACAAACAGAAGTGTTTACAGCACAGCAGAAGTCTGAGAGGATGAAAATGGTGTGCTTTTCTTTAAACACAAGATACAAAACAGAAACAGCACTGACTCAGAGTCTGAAGCTAAAGGACCAGTTCTGAAACTTCAGAACAACATGCTGGTCTGAAAAATGTTAGAAAATAGTGAACCAGAATTTGTCTAAAGCCCAAACTGATGATATTAAATGCCTTGGTTGTGTCTGACCAACAGTCCAAAAAAACAAAGATGTTTGTTCCAGTTCAAAGCTGTTTGATCGGGGTGAGGTCAGTCAGGTTAAGTTGGGAGAACCATTTCTTTATGGAGCTGTTGAAAAGGGACAAACACAAAGCTTGAAGAACACTTGTCTTAAATATAGCCCGTACCCATCCCTTATACCCCGAAGAGAAAAAAAAAGCAAAAAATAAATAAAGGAAAGAAAAAAACAAACAAACAACAACAAAACAAAGGTCAAAACTATAACTGCCAATCTTATCAGTATCATGTATTTGTACACACATATTTATATTAGATATACAGCACATAACAGTCGTCTACTGTTGCTGAGACACTATGACATTTTAAAGTATTACAGGAGTCAAAGTGTAAATAATAAAATGAATGTTGGCTGAACTCCATCTAGCTGCGTCAGTTTCAGGCTCCTTGTACAGCACATGCTGGCTCACTTTCTGAGCCTTGTTATTGCCTTCTCAAACTTTAATGTAACACCTGTGCTTTCTCTTGTATGATGAGTCAAATTATCTGCTGAAAACAGGGACTATTTCTTACAGCGTAGTTGCACTTTAAAGGGATCTCTCGACGGCTAGTATGGAGAGGAGGAATGATTAGAGCGACCTACAACTCTCTATATACTATATATACTTATAAAACTTGGGTAATTAGAATTAAATGACTATTTACTGTGTGT